>NC_056749.1:73895760-73995760 GCF_019279795.1 Protopterus annectens | reverse complement strand
ATTGTCAATCTAGATGATGTAAAGGAAGAAAGCAAGTTTTAAACAAGAACTGAATGAGAAAGCTAAGGTTACAGTGATCTCTCCAGAATAAGATGGCTTATGAAGAAAAGATGCACTACAAACTTGGACTTGGCTGAAATACTATTGTAAATAAAAATGACTTTATGCTCATTCAACAGTTTTTTTTCTCTCATTGGACTAGTATTAGTTGGAATACTAGAGAAGGTCAAGTAACAACTTTGTGTACTAGATGCATTTTAATATGAAGCATATAGGGAGCTATATCTTATGTTGATTTTCCATATGCTTATATAGGCGGAACACAAGAAGGGTACTTATAACATATGCTCATACTATATCTGTATAATACACTATGTAGTAACAGAGTCTGTTTTTCTACTAAAACAAGTTCCAGTGTCTGAACTATATAGCACTCAAAAGAAGGTTTTGTGATAAAATATTATATCTAGCCACATGGTTACATCTATAAGGTTATATTTTTTGTATTGAAATTTGACATTACAAGCCACAACTTACCCCTACTGCCTAACTGGGTTAATAACATCTATATTTGTTATCTTATTTAAGTTGCTCGCTGGGTGGCATTTATCCTAGCAGTGTTGTGATGTTTTTTGGAATGCAAAATATTTACTGTAAGATAGTTAAAATTGTATATATAGGTTCATAGGTAGGTACTAGGCTATTGGCCCTAGGGCCTATATAAGCCTAGCCAAAAGGTACCCTGGCTTTCGCCACCCAAGAAAATTATTTTCCTGTGCCACTGTCGAGCAGAGCCACAGAAGTGATCCCTGGGGTGAATGTCCTATCTCCCATCCAATCATCAAGATTTTTCTTGAAGAGTGCTAATGAGAAGCTTTGTTTGATATAGATAGGTAGTTTGTTCCAGAGTATGGGAAGTCTCTGGGACAGGAATCTATCCCTCCAGCATGTTCTATTTATTGTGGTGACAAGGTTTAGGTCCCTAGAGTGTGTAGCTTGGAGAGACTGGGATTTCTTTAAGTGGAGCATGTCCAAAAGCTCTGGGTTTGACATAGCTTTGGATGTTAGGCAAAGATTGCCTCTGAGTAGGCGATATGTGACGGAGTAAAGCTGCAGTTTTTTGAGACGGTCTGCATACGGCATCTGGTTGAGGCCGGTAATCCTCTTTGTGAGGTATTTCTGTGGCCTTTCCAGTTGTTGTAGATGTTTTGTGAGGTACATACCCAAAGGGGCATTGTACTCTATAATGGGTCTAATGAGTGATGAGTAGAGGGGAACAATGACCTCTTTTTTCCTTGATGAGAAACCTTTTGTAATGAGGTGTGCCATGTAGAAAGATTTCCTGACTACTGTGGTGATGTGATTATCAAAAGGAGAAACTACTGTCCACCTGTGTCCCAAGGTCTCTTATCACACTTTCGGTGTTAAGCAGACTACCATCTATGTGGTAGATCATGGGTACAGAGTTTTTACCAAAAGGGATAACAATGCACTTTTTGGTATTGAGCCTGAGGCCATGGCTTTGACACCAGACATCTGTCTCAGCAAGGCCCTTTTGTAGGATGTCTACATCTTTTGGAGTTTTGATTATGGCTCCTAGTTTGCAGTCATCTGCGAACTTCATTAGCCAAAGACTTTCTGTGTTAGCCTGTACTTCAAAAAGTAGATACGAAACAGGAGAGGACCCAGGACTGAACCCTGTGGTACTCCACTTGTCACTGGTTTGAAGTTGAATTTGGAGTCTGCTACTTTCACAGTGTGGGTTCTGTCAGTGAGCCAACTGGTAACCTATATGTTTAGTTTTTTCAATTCTAGAATGATGTATATGTCACTTGTTTACTTGACTAACCTTTCTCTTTCAGAGGATAGTGGTAAGTGGTCAGGCACTAAGGAAATTCTGAAAGATAGTTATGTCACCTTCTCCTCTCATGCTAGTATTTCTCAACATACAATAATCATTACTCACAATGCTTTGACAAATACCTCCCACATAACACACATAGTTAATTCAGGTACAGGATTATTCAAAATAATACTCACAAAAAATGATTCACATAGCCTCATGGAATGTAAATGGCTTATGGACATTAAGAAGAAAAAGCTAGTTATGCACCACACATACAAGTCGAAGTCAGATATAACTTTTTTACAGGAAACTCATATCACTATGGAACAATGGGACAAGGGAACAAAAAAAAAAAAACACTAAGTGGATTCAGCAAATAATAGCAGCTGGAGACAGTACCTCATCAAGAGAACAGCTATAACAATTAAGAAATCTTTTAAAAGGAATATCATTATGATACTAAAGGGAGATGGTGCTATTTCATGTTTGCTTCCAGCATGCATAAAACCTGTATTACTTTGTAATGTTTATTGTCCTTGTAACTATCAGCTTGATTTCTTAATCGAAATTTATAACTTACTAATTAAGCACCCAGATCATCTGATTATAATTGGTGGAGATTGGAATATAACAATTAATCCATTCAAAGATAGTGTGAATAAAAATTATACTCAATCTCCCCAAGCGACAACATTTTTATCAGAACTAATTGAAGATTTCAACCTAACAGATCCCTTTGAACTTAACAACACAGGCAGTCTAGGTAGCAGATATACATATTTTTCCACATACCACAAAACCTGGTCTAGAATTGTCATATTTCTAATTTTTCAAAGCTTTGCTCATTATGAAGTGCAATATAACTCAGAACCTAGATAATTATCAGACCATTCAAAAATAAATCTAACAATAACACAAAATAAAACTGGCTTTACTACCCACAGTACATCTAACTGGACATTAAACTCAAACCTGTTGAAAATTAATGAAGTGGAACAAGAAATTATAAACTCTCTTATTCACTTAAATGAAACCTTTGCAAACAGTGATATCCTTTTTTATATTGAATGGGCTGCCTTTAAAGTTATGACTAGGGGTACCCTCATCCAAAAAGCATCATATTACAAAAAGCAAAGAAGGGAAAATATATGTAAACTAGAAAGTAAGCTAAAACAATTTGAACTGAAACTACAAAGAAACTATATTCCTATTATTGAGAAACAAATAGCAAGTCTACAGAAACAGTTAAATGAGATTATAACACAACAGTATACATTTACAGAACTTAGAATGCTACACAAATATGCAGAGTGGGCTCAAACCCCTTCTAAAATGTTAGCAAGACTTACCAATGTAAGGAACCCACATGTAAAATACAAGAAATAAAATATAAAGACAAAATTTATAACTCCGATATTGAAATAACAGGAGTTTTCGAAGAAATATTTCAAACCATTTATGGTCCTTAAGATCATATTAATGACAACCTTTTCCAAACCTTTGTGGATAATTTAGAATTCCCTCTGATTAATGACTTTCAATCTAATAATCTCAAAAGTCCATTAACAGAAGAGGAAGTAAATAAGGCTATTGATAAATTAAAACCTGGGAAAACTCCTGGTCCTGATGGGTATGTAGCAGAATTTTATAAACATTTTAAGCAACAAATAACACCAGTACTTTTAAAATTATGCAACTATATAATAAAAGTTGGGATATCAGACCTTTATCTGAACAACTCCAAAACTGTACTTATTCCAAAATCAAATACAGATCCCACAAATATGAACAACTATAGACCCATAGCGCTGATAAATATGGATATTAAGATATTTTCAGCAATTTTAGCACAAAGGATACAGAAAGTAGCCCCAGCTATAATTGCACCTGAACAGCTAGGCTTTATGAGTCACAGACAAGTAAAGGATAACGCATTAACCATCGATGCCCTAACCCACTTATGTGCCAAGGACAAATCCCCTAAATACGCATTATCAGTAGATGCAACAAAAGCCTTTGACAGAGTCAAGCAAAAATTCATCCTCTATGTACTTTATCAATTTGGATTCCCAAAAGAATACATAAAAATTATTAAAACATTATATACTAAAGCAACTACAAGTCTTTATATTAATAAGAAAACTTCTAACCCAATACAAATAGTTAATGGAACCAGACAGGGATGCCCACTCTCACCAAACCTGTTTAATTTCTATATAGAAACATTACTAATGAAATTTACCCAGAGAACATACCATCATCTTATTTATAGGTTCATAGGTAGGTACTAGGCTATCAGCCCAAGGGCCTACGTAAGCCTAGCCAGCAAGATACCATAGCTTACGCCACCCAAGAAAGTTATTTTCCTGTGCCACTGTCCAGTAGACACACAGAAGTGATCCCCGGAGTGTATTTCCTATTTCCCATCCACTCATCAAGATTTTTCTTGAAGAGTGCTAATGAAGAACTCTGCTTGACATAGATGGGTAGCTTGTTCCAGAGTATAGGAAGTCTCTGGGACAGGAATCTATCCCTCCAGCATGTCCTGTTTATTGTGGTGACAAGGTTTAGGTCCCTAGAGCGTGTAGCTTGGAGGGATTGGGATTTCTTTAGGTGTAGCATGTCCAACAGCTCTGGGTTTGACATAGCTTTATATGTCAGGCAGAGATCACCTCGGAGTAGGCGATATGCTACGGAGTAAAGCTGGAGTTTTTGAAGTGGTCAGTGTAGGGCATTTGTTTGAGGCCAGTAATCCTCTTTGTGAGGTACATCTGTGGCCTTTCCAGCTGCTGCAGATGTCTTGTGAGGTACATTCCAAAAGGGGCATTGTACCCTATAATGGGTCTAATGAGTGACGAGTAGAGGGGAACAATGACCTCTTTTTTCCTGGATGAGAACCCTTTTATGATGAGGTGTGCCACATAGAAGGACTTCCTGACTACTGTGGCGATGTGACTATCAAAGGAGAGACTACTGTCCACCTGGGTCCTAAGGTCTCTTATCACGCATTCAGTGTTAAGTAGATTGCTGCCTATGTGGTAGTTCATGTGTACAGAGTTTTTACCAAAGGGGATGACACTGCACTTTTTGGCATCGAGCTTGAGGCCATGGCTCTGACACCAGGCATCTGTCTCAGTGAGGCCCTTCTGTAGGATGTCCACATCATTTGGGGACATGACTATGGCCCCTAGTTTGCAGTCATCTGTGAACTTTATCAGCCAGAGGCCTTCTGTGTTAGCCTGTATTTCAGAGAAGTAGATACCAAACAGGAGAGGTCCCAGGATGGAACCCTGTGGCATTCCACTTGTCACTGCCTTGAAGTCAGATTTGTAGTCTGCAACTTTTACAGTGTGGGTTCTGTCAGTGAGCCAGTTGGCAACCCATCTTGTGACGTAGGGATTTATACCTAGTTTAGTGTGTTTAGTTATAATTCCAGAATGGGGGATGGTGTCGAAAGCCTTGGCGAGGTCAAGATAGGCTGTGTGAACCACCTTACCCTCATCCACGGCTTTGGTGACTGCCTCAAAGAAGTCGATCAGGTTCAGGAGGCATGATCTGCCTTTCACAAACCCGAACTGGGTGGGATCCAGAGTTTGGAGGTTATCAATGTCTTTGTTTATGAGTTCCATGATGATATGTTCCATGGCCTTGCAGACCAGGCTCATCATGCTAATAGGTCGATAGTTCCCAGGATCAGTGATGGCTCCCCCTTTGTGGAGTGGGATAACTGTTGCTGTGCACCATTCAGTGGGCACAAAGCCTGATGCAAGGCTATTATTGAATATGGTGTTTAAGTGGGGAGCCAGTTCATCCTAAAGTTCGTGTAAAACGCAGCCTGGGGATGTTGTCTGGTCCCATGGATGCTGTGTTTTTGGCTTTAGGGAGTGTAGCTTTTACCTGTGTAGTTGTGATTACAGGGAATCTGCATTCTTCCTGTATAGATATGGGCCCTTTAGGGGGTGAGAGGGGGGTAAAGTTAGCACTGAACCGATCTGCCAGGATGTTGGCAGTATCATTTGGTTCTGTAATTTTCATGCCTTTGTGCTGTAACTCAGAGCAGATCTGGGTGTTGCCATCTAGATTTTTGACATAGCTATAGAATGCTTTGTGGTTGTCCTTGGATTTAGTGGTGATTTTGGTTTTGTAGCTAACTTTGGAGGATCTTATAAAGGATCTCAGCTTCTTACTGAGGCTGACCAGGGAGCTCCTCCACTCATGGGATTTTACTCTCTTTTGCAACAGTTTCTTCCTTCTGTTGTACAGATTGTTTATGGCAGGGGACCACCAGATTGGCTTCCTTTTTTTGGAGGATAGCATCTTGGCTCTGTTTGGGATAGCACGATCCATGCACTCATGTAAGTGCTTATAGAGTGCATTTGTGTCGGATTCAGCAGTTGTAACTGTATTGTCCATCTGCATGGGTGTCATGATGTTCACCACTTCTGTCTTAAGAAGCATGAAGTTGGCTTTGGAGAAATTTTTTGCTGTGGTTTCCTTAATGGGGGGGTGGAGGCAGGATGTGGATATCAAGGGTGATAAGCTTATGGTCGGATCGGACCAACGAGGAGTTGACTTCAGGTGTGGAACACTGGTCACTCATGTTGGTAATGACTAGGTCTAGGATATTGTTGCCCCTGGTGGGGGTGTGGATAAGTTGATCTAGGCCATTGGAGTTTATGAATTCCAGAAAACGTTGAGCTAAGGAGTTGGTACATGAGTAGTTTTCCCAGTTAATGGTGGGGTAGTTGAAGTCACCCATTACTAGGGTGTTTGGTTGAACCCTAATATTTTCCAGTCCATCAAGAAAAGAGGAATGGGAATCCTGGGGCATGGTGGGGGATCAGTAGCAAGCTACAATTTGGATTGCAGTTTTGCCCAGAGTTAGTTGCACTTGGATAACCTCAGATGCATTATGCTGAGCAGCTAGCCTGGAGGTGTGGAAATCCTTAATTAATATGGACACACCTCTGCCTTTGGTGTTTTGGTGCAGGTTACATGGCCGAAAAGTGTGGTATGAGTTATAGCCTGGTAGTGCAGGGGTGCTATCTGCAGCCTTGAACCAGGTCTCATTCACTGCACAGGTATTGATGTTCTCCATTTTAAGGAGTGCCTCGAATGAGTGCATTTTGAGATTTAGACTTCTAGCATTGAGTAGCATTACCTTCAGTTTTTGTTTGCCTGTTCCTGTTATGGTGGTGAATTTGTTATTTGAACCCTGCCTAAAAAAGGCACTATAGGGGCAGCAAGAGTCTTAGCCAGTATCCAGAATCCCAGGGGTGACAGGTGCAGGCCATCTGTGGAAAAGCATTGTGGTCTGTCGACTATGTCATCCCAAGCAGATAGTTACTGGATCCCCTTAGAATGACACCAGAAGCTTAACCAATTGTTGAAGTCAATCATTTTGTCCTTGTACTGCGGTATAATTCTGGGTGATGGCAGAATACTACTCAGGGCTAGGGTCATACCTGCCTGGGCTACAACATCGGAGAGCTCTTCCATGTCGGTTTTCATGTAGTCCAGGGAGGTATGTCTCAGGTCATTCACACCAACATGGACAATGACAGAGTCATATTTGTACTTGGTGTGGAGTGACCTGAGTGCGTGGGTTATGTGGTGGATCCTGGCACCCAACAGGCAGCTGACAGTAACCTTCTCCTTGTCTAGCCTGGTGAGTGGGACATCAGTGTGCCTGACTATAGAGTCACCTATGACTAGTGTGTTGGGTACGTTGTTTTGCCTTATTGGCTGTGGTTGAGTGGCACACTGAGTCTGTGGGCTATGGGTTATTTGGGTATCAAAAACTCAAATAAAATCCACAATTTTTGCTGATGATCTCAATATTTACTTTCAATATCCCAATACTGATTTAAATAAAATCCTATCGTCCATAGCTAAGTTTTCCCTATTATCAAACTATGAAATTAATCCTAAGAAGTCAATTATTTATGCAATTATCCCACTGGGACATAAGGAGATTTACTTTCCGGAGAGTAATGTTAAAGTGCAATATACTTTGAAATATTTAGGTATAAATTTTAGTCATACACAATCAGATATGTTCAATAATAATATAGTTAAAACATGGTCAAATATAGTCACTAACACTAATAAATGGGAAAAGCTTAAACTATCTACCTTATGAAAAGTTTCAGTTGTAAAAATGAACATATTGCCTAAGATTTTATACTGTTTGAATGCCACTTTCATGAAAATTCCAGTTATCTTTTTCAACAAGATAAAAGTTTGACTGGCAGAATTCATATGGTACCCAAAAAGTATAAGAATTAGCTATAATAAGCTTATACCCTCAAAAGAAAAAAGAGGCTTAAGCCTTCCTGATTTTCAGTTGTACTATGAAATTATTAATGCAAGTTGCATCATGCAGACAGCAAATCATGACAGTATAAGTAATGAATGGTACCCATTATGGATTAAATTATTTCACCAGAATATTATAACATATAAAGTTAATCCAAAAACGATTCCCTTCTTAAAACAAGAAACTCTTAAGACAACAAAAATTCACCCAGTCTTAATAAACAATGAATGAAAAACACTGCTAGGAACCACCACGATAAAATAAAAAGTCCAGTTTATTTTAAGAACAAACAAGCGCTTTCACGCATACAAATGCGCTTCATCAGGTTAATAAACAACTGAGAAATTTTCAAGAAGCTACTGATATCTCTTCTGTAACCAATACATAACAACCGAGATATAAAACTAGCAAACACTATGGTTAACCTAGATAAATACCCTTCAATAAAAAAAATATATAGTATAGGATTTTTTACCAATTAAATAACCTTTCAATGGAAAATATCTTGAAACTACTTAAAGGAAGCAATAAATATAAACTGATAATTAAACAAATCTTATACCTAGTAAGTACTATAACCAAAGATATCAATGTAGTTGAGCAAGATGTCAGTTTAGCACAAGTTCTAAAATTGCGTTTAAGTAAAAAGAAAATGATATAAAATACATATAAATTAATAGCAAATATTAAATATCAAAATACAATTCTTTTTTCAAATTTTTGGGAAAGAAAATATAACACCATAACAGACAATCAAAAGGAATTAGCTATTAGAAATACTATGAAACTGACACCATTTAAAAAGTTAACATACACACAGATCATGATCTTCAAATGCTTACCATACACCTGTTCACCTTAACAAATTCAACCCATCCAAGTCTCTCTATTGCTCTATTTGTCCTAATAAAGAGGCAGATGTCCTCCACATCTTTTGGAGCTGCAAAACAGTTTATAAACAATGGTGCTCACTAAGATTCCTTTTAGATAAATCAGGCTATTCAAAATTCACGTTGTCATGGGAGACAGCTATACTGCATATATTCAGCTATAATAATAATAATTTCTCTAAACACATTATAATAACACTATGCACCCTATTAAAATCTTACATAGCAAAAAACTGGATAGACAGATCGAGACTAATCTGGTCAGAATATAAAAGCATGGCAAAAAAAACATTTATTGGCCAAGAAGCTTTATACAAAAAGTCAGAAGAACCAAACCTACCATCAGAGGTACTGCAAAGCATTAATTGATATTCTATCAAAAACAGTAAGTTAAATGCTAATTATATAAGGATAGTAAACACATCACTTAGTTGAGATTAGTAACTACAATAATTAAGGTGACATATTTGTATATATGTATATAAGGTATAGTAGAGTAAATTGTTATTATGCTATAGGTTAATGTTATACCTCTAGTATTGCTCGCAGTTGTAAAATAATGTTCAAGAGAACTGCTTAATGAGCATATCTCAATATCTAATATTTTAAAACACAAGTCTTACTGTGTTTAATAATGCAATATATTGTTTTATTTTGAACTATAAACTACACAGTAATATATGAACTAATAATATTTTAAGTGTGCTATGTTTATAAGAAATATTACATCCACAAAACTTTTATTAAAATTGTTTTTATGTTTTCTTATTAGGTTGGGAGGGGGATACATTATTTGACATCTATAGACATACTTGCATTGCATTAGATTAGGCACTTCGCTGTTTTCTTTTAAAAAAATCTTTTAAAAAATACTTTCAGTTTTAACTATCAGGTGAATTTTGAATCTCAAATATTTAATTGGTGACTATCTTTGATTGGTTTTAACTAGTGGGTGTGTGTATGAATTGACTTTTAAGAACTTGTATTTGCTTTTACACATTTCACTTTGATGATGCCCATGGTTACGAATGGGTGAAAGCGCTTAGTGAATTTAATTTGATTTTGTACTTGTCAGGTCACTGTTGTCTTTGTTTTGTCAATTAAAGCCTTTTTACTATCGTGGATCAATTTGGTTTATGGTTTACCATCATAATATAAGCATATCCTCTTAGTAATACAAAATTGTAGATCTACCTAATTTGAATGTTAATTAGTAAAGTGTGTAGTATCTATTATTACTTGCTTTGTCTGGTAGCTTCTGCAACTGCTGCCTGAATGTACTGTTTTTCTCACTATCACAACCCTGCTATGGGGCATAGGCTGAGATAATGAATATTGTCCTATCCTTACACTGAAGCTTAATTGCCATGATTCTGTCACTAATTTTCATGGGCAATTTTAAGCCTAGCCAATTACCCAATGTGAGAATCAAACCCTGCACCTCGTGTTTCTAAGGTAAGCACCTTAACCATTATGCCAACCTCCACCCCATAGAGTCACCTATTACTAGTGTGTTGGGTATGTTATTTTGCCTTAAGTGTTGTGATAGCATGGCACACTGGTTTTGTGAAGTATGTGTTTCATGGTTTGTGTTGGGGGGTGGAGGTTGCTTGGATGTCTGATTTGGAGGGCTCTGTTGCTTTTGCAGATTTTTATTTAGAGCCTCCGAGTATGTTTTCATGTATTTATGTGTGACTTTTGCTGGTGCTGGTTTCATAGGTCTATGTGAGACTGTATCCATTTCTTACAGGCCTTCCAACCTCTTCTCTTCCACATGGCTGCTATCATCTACTATAAGTTAACTTGCACCCGTGTAAATCAGACTTGTGCTTTGGCACTTGCATTAACTATTATGTTCTGTAGTCTTTGTACTTAGAGGTAGGGGTTCTATTCTCACTGCAGTTGACTGTGTGTGTCTAGACAGCAGAGCAGATGTATGCATCCTGCAGTTACTTCTCCAATTGCATTGATTTGCCAGTATTTTGATACTTGCACATGCCTACATATCCATTTCATACAGGCCTTCCAACCTCTTGTCTCCCACATTGCTTGCTGATGTCATCCACTATAAGTTCACTTGCACTCTTGTATAAATCATTCTTGTGCTGTGGCGCTTGTGTTAAGTGCTGTGTTCTGTAGTCTGTGTGTTTAGATAAGTAGGGGTTCTATTCTCACTCCAGTCAAGTGTGTGTGTGTGTGTGTGTGTGAGCTGTTGCTTGACATTACAGAGAGCATTTTACACCAGCATGTGAGGCACTGTCATCTTCTCCTCAACACATAGTGCTGATGTTATCAGCTATAAAGTGTTGTCTGACACACTCCAAGTTGGTCTTGAGCTATGGTGCATAAGTAAAGTACTGTGTTCTATGTACCTTAGATAGGTAGGGGCTCTATTCTCACTCCAGTCAACTCTGTGTATGTGGCTGTTGCTTGATATTACAGAGAGTATTTTACCCCAGAATGTGGGACACTGTTATCTTCTCCTCAACAGACACTGCTGATATAATCAGCTATAAAGTGTTGTCTGACACACTCCAAATCAGACTTGAGCTATGGTGCTGGCATAAAGTACTGTATTCTGTTGTTTGTGTACTTAGATAGGTACGGGTTCTATTCTCACTCCAGTCAGCTGTTTATGTGTGTGTGTGAGCTGGTGCTTGACATTGCAGAGAGCATTTTCTACCAGAATGTTTGAAACTATTATCTTGTCCTTACCAGATGCTGCTGATGTCATCAACTATAAAGTGCTGTCTGACACACTCCAAGTCAGACTTGAACTGTGGAATTTTTGTAAACTGCTGTCTTCTGTAGTCTGTGTACTTAGATAAGTAGGAGTGCAGTTCTCACTCCAGTCACGTGTGTGTGTGTGTGTGTGTGTGTGTGTGTGTGTGTGTGTGTGTGTGTGTGTGTGTGTGTGTGTGTGTGTGTGTGCGTGTGTGTGTGTCTGTGTGTGTCTGTGTGTTTGTGTGTGTGTGTGTGTGTGTGTGTGTGTGTGTGTGTGTGTGTGTGTGTGTGTGTGTGTGTGTGTGAGCTGTTGCTTAACATTGCAGAGAGCATTTTACACCAGCATGTTGGGCACTGTCATCTTCTTCTCAATGGACATTGCTGATGTCATCCGCTATTTCACATTTTTGGATATGCAGACATGAGGGCAGGGTTGGAGACTGGCCTGGGGGCCAAGCAGAAGTCACCTCATTGTATACAGTAAAGTTTTCTGTCATATAGCTTTCAGTCCACATACATCATGGCATGGTGTATAGGCCCTGTGTTATTTTGCTAAGAAAGCCCTGTGGTGTCTCCAGCTGCTATATGTGTCTGGTGAAGTACATGTAAAAATGCAGTTATACTCTATTACTGCTGAAATAAGGTTTTGCTACAGTGCTATCATACAATCCTAACATCTCATTGTGATAGGATAAGTTATGATGTGCACAACATAGGCTTTCAATAGCAGTGTTTTCACTTGGTGGTCAAAGTTCAGATTGGCTATCTAAATGTGTTCCTAGTGCTTGCATCACTGGATTTCCTCACAGCATGACTATTGTCAATGCTGTGATTAACATGAAACTCCACTTTTCAGATGGGCAGCATTGCAAACACACATTTCTCCATTTATTTGTACATTGTGTACCTTTGTCAGCATTCAGTTATATGTTTTAGCTCCTCCTGTGCTATATTATCATCATTATTGGATTCAGTGATTGAACACAATATGCAAGAATCAGCAAACTTGGTAAGCCAAAGCCATATACTTTAGAGTGAATTGTTGAGAAACACCATTCAAACAGTGAAGGGCCAGACACAGATCCCTGGGGTTTGCCAGTGATGACAGCTCTACTGGTAAAGGCTGGTAAAGACTAACTTTTACATGATGTGTTCTGTTAGTAAGCTAGTTGTTTATCCATCACCTGATGTAACATTTAATCCCTAGATTGGGGGTTTCTTCAATGATACCTGTGTGTGTGATTGTGTCAAAACTATAGGCCAGATCACAATAAGCAGTCTTACCTTCCTCTAGGCCTATCACATGGAATCCATGTGCTGTGACATCACTGATCACTTATGGCATAACACCATCCTGATACGGTTGAATGCACAGTTCAACACACCATCCACATGGTCTATGTTCCTATACAAGGGTGTACATCAACATGCATCCACCTGAGTTGGGGGACAGCACCTGATGCTTGCATATGTAGGGACATCCTGACTCTCCTCAACTGTAAGGTAGACCAACATGTCATCACAGACCTCTTCTACATGTACAGTAGTAATATTCCAGATGTGTGCAACAGACCTGTGTGAGTTGTTACTGTTACATCAGGTCTGTTACATCTGATAGATGTCCTCAAAATGTTCATCGAGGGCATGCATGCATGATGACAACAGTATCATCTTGTGGAATTCCACCAGGTCAAGGCATTTAACAAAAATCCACACTGAGGCATTCAATCAACACTATCATATGTGGCCATTAACAGCTTATTTCACCAAATGGGTAGACCAGTGTATGACATACGTGGCATATCACTATGTTGAAGTGTGTCACATGACATATACTGCAGGTCTGGTGATCAGTTCTATACATCAGGTGTGTCTGCTAGGGCCATTCCAGCCCACTAGTTAAGTGATGGACAACAAAGATGACATACACATGCTGTGTTCAAACAGCTGCCTGAAGGATTACAGCTTGTGGGCAATCATTAACTCCAACTGTGATATTAGTATAATACAGACAGTATCAACACATACCAGAGACTGCTGCCACAGCCATAATGACACCTGCAGTGATGAGACACATGGAGGGTTTTGTTGAATCAAGAAACAGCCACACCACCCAAGTATATTGTGGACATCATACACTATAATCAGACCAATAGGTATATGACCTGTGTCCTGGGGTACAGGGTATATTGTACATCCACCAGCATGTGGTCTCAGTGCTGACTACTCCTTTGAATGTAACAGAACTACTGGGTATGTGATAGACTTGCACATCAGAGGCCATAATAACTTCATGATTCCCAGCCTTCATCACTCCAGTGACTGTGGACAATTCACCCTTCTTCATGTGCCTCCCTACACATTGTCTAGTGATGTGTAACTGAAGTACCACTTTGTCACAGTGTCCTGTCACACAGCTTATTGGCTATACCTAGATATTGTATCTGGGGAATATACATGAATGCCTGATGGTGCAGAACACCAATAGGTTCATAGGTTCATAGATGTTTACTAGGTTAATGACCACAAGGGTCTTTTAAAGCCTAGCCATGCATCCCAAATCTCTGACAAGTTCTGATACCCTTGATAAGTGTATGTAAGGGCTTGGAAGATGAAACATTTACAAGAAGGGGCCTGGGAGATGAACCATTTGCAGGTTGCCTGTGTCCATTACAGACATAGGTGCCAAACCAGGGATGAATTTTCTATTCCCCATCCAATTGTCCAAGTTGCACTTGAATTGGGTTAGGGAGGAACTCTGCTTCACATGGATGGGGAGCCTGTTCCAGAGACAGTGTAATCTCTGGAATACATGTCTGTCTCTCCAGTAGGTACTATTTATACCACAGGCAAGATTTAAGTATTTAGAATGGGTCATTCTCACACTGTTTGTTTTGTGGATATGCAGGAGGTCCATCAGAGTGGAGTTTGAAAATGCCCTTTATGCCAGGAATAGATGTCCCCTCAAAAGCCTGTAGGGAGAGAATACTGAGATAGGGCCTTGAGGCGGTCTGCATAGGACATTTTATATATAGCCTGTATTCCTTGAGTGAGGAATCTCTGCAGATGTTCCAATTGTTGGATATACCTGGTTAAGTAAATACCAAAGGGGGCACTGTACTCAGTGATAGGTCTGATAAATGCAAAAAACAGTGGAACAATGACTTCTTTGGACTTAGATTCCATACCTTTGTTTATAAATTGCAAAACATAGAATGATTTCCTCACCACTGTAGACACATGATGGTCAAGGGTCTAGATTACTGCCTATGTGTGTTCCTAAGTGCCTGACTACTGGGTCAATTGTAAGGGATGTGTTTGTCAATATGATAGTTAACAGGGTGGATGACTTCCCGAAGGATACTATTATACATTTTTTGGCATTTAGTTTTAGTCCATGGCATTGCCACCAGTTGCTTATCTATGTCAGCCCTTCTTGGAGAACATTTGTGCCAGTGTGGGATTCAATGACAGCATCTGCAAATGTAGTCAGCCAGAGACCATTGACATTGGCCTTAACTTCAAAGAAGTAAATGCCAAAAAGGAGCAGTCCAAGGACCGATCCCAATCCCTGAGCGTCCCCACTTATGACTGACCTCTTTACTGAGGTGGACTCCCCAATTCTAACTTTCTGGGTCATGTCTTTGAGCCACTATTCTATCCACCAGGTGACTTATGTGTTTGTACCTAACCTATTGAGTTTATCAACAATGTTCAACTGGAGTATTGTGTCAAATGTCTTGGCCATGTTAGCAGAGGCAGGATGAACCATTTTGCCCTCATCCATCACTTTGGTGACCTTCTCAAAGAAGTCCACCAGGTTGAGTAGGCATGACCTGCCCTTGATGAAACCAAACTGTGTTGGGTTCTGTGTCCGGAGGTTTACTATATCACTATTGATCATTTCCATGACAATTCTTTCCATGCCTTCATATAAAAGACTAGTGAGATTTATGGTTCTGTAGTTTCCAGGTTCTGTAGATGGTCCACCTTTGTGCAGAGGGAAGACTGTTGCTATTCTCCATTCATGAGACACAAAGCATGTTTGGAGGCTACAGTTAAATAGCAATTTCAGAGGGCCTCCAGTGGGATAGGTCATGTTTCATGCTATTTAGAAGGCATCCTGGGATATTGTCTGGTCCCGCTGATGTAGTGATGTTGGCCTTAGAGAGTTTTTACACCAGATGCATGCATGCTACCTGTTCAGCTTATGCCCACACTGCATACGTAGGTGTTTGATAAGATTAATGGCATGTATATCATTCATCACAATGTGGTTTGTAAAACAGATATATGCCATGCACACATACCTCTCAATCTGGAAACATCAAAAATCTGGGCAAGGCCCATTAAAAATAGGTATAAATCTGTACACTGATTAACATCAAATTTGCATACATAATTATGTAACCCCACCCACTCAAATGGAAATGTGGGATACCAACTTTCAAATGCAAACTGCAGAACAGACAACCAAAATATGGCACCAGAGTTCCCCTGCAGTCATTTCAATGTCCCATTACTTGTCTTCTTTGCCCCATTTACCATAAACACTAATGTGTGCATACTGCTTTACTTCTACAATGATTATTTGGATTTTATTTTTACATTTTATAGCACAATGCACAAACACTAAGACATCTGCTAAACAAAGCTGCTAAACAAAGCGATACTGTCTCATAATGAAAATAGACTTGGCCTTAAAGCTTCTCTGCCATTGAAACCCACATTAATTGTAACAGCATTGAAACCCACACACCACATCCAAAGAAAATACATCTGACCAGTGGTGGATAAAGATTACCTTTGGGCTGTTTTCAGATCATTGACCCCTTGCACACAAAACAAGAACCATACATGTGTTCTTTGATATACCTTCCTGACTTTATTAAATTATATTCCTTGCATAATACAGCACACTTGTTAGACAGAGTGCATTTCAAACTTACTGTTTGAACAGTTTTCCAGCAGGCAATGAAATAAAATGCATGAACCAATAATGACAAAACTGCCCCATTCAGAACATTTTCATCATAAAAGTCTACTTCCACACCCACACTATAAATAGAATAACAGTAGTGTAAGCCATAGGCATCTTACACAGCTTCTCACACTTATATTCAATTTCAGTTTTTTTGGGGGGGGGAGGGGGGGACAAAAAGCCAAAAACCAGGGGCACATTTTAAACATTGCTTGTATAATTTTGGAAAGTTGCTAGAATAAAATGTGTTACCACCATGCATTTCACTGGCAACTCTTGAACCCAGGACTCTGTGCCATACAGTCAGAGCAACATACCACTATGCCAAATCAGCAGTTTCCTGAAAGATAGGAAGACTGAAACTTAAATGGCTATCAATTATTGAATTCAGTTCTCCCTTCTCCCCATAGCTCTCAACCTCTTAGCACAAAATACCTGGACAAAGCCAATGATGGGGGAATACAAATTCAGTTCTCACTTCTCACCATAGCTCTCAACTCTTAGCATAAAAAAACTGGACTAAGCCAATAATGGGTGAATGCACTACAGCCAGAGCAACATACCACTATGCCAAATCAGTTTCCTGAAAGATAGGAAGACTGAAACTTAAATGGCTATCATTTAGTGAATTCATTTCTCACTAATCACCATAGCTCTCAATCTATTAGCACAAAAAAACTGGACAAAGCCAATAATGGAGGAATACAAATTCAATTCTCACTTCTCACCATAGTTCTCAGCTCTTAGCACAAAAAACCTGGACAAAGCTAATAATGGAGGAATACAGACCCCAAAATAGGGAAAAAAATGAAATACTGAACTTATAAACTTAGAAAATTGCTAGAATAAAAGGTTTTGTGTTACCATTTATTTTCTGAAGAATATGAAGTCTAACATTCAAATGCCTGTTATTATTTAATGAATTGAACCCTGCAGTGATTTGCCACAAAAATCCAGAAAACCACAGATTTTATGAGGAACAGATCAAAACTATGAGGCAGAAATTTAGAAGTTTACACACACACACACACACACACACACACACACACACACACAAACCCCCCCACTTTCCTTACCTTACTTCAAGTCTGTTTCGCTTGCACAGCCACCCCTTCCATTCATGAATATAATCCTTCTGCCAGCCATAAATCCTTTCCATTTCAGAATCCTTCTGCCAGCCATAAATCCTTTCCAGAATCCTTCTGCCAGCCATAAATCCTTTCCATTTCAGAATTCTTCTGCCAGCCATAAATCCTTTCCAGAATCCTTCTACCAGCCATACATCCTTTCCGCTTCAGACCCCCGTTTACCCTAATTCCATTATTAATGACCTGGAGTGCCGTTCCCACTCGCACATTTGGAAATAAAGCATTTGAATAGCCTGGTGAGCCCCAGCCAGAAATGCAAGCTCCTTGAGCTCAATTTCGACAGGCTGGTAGCCCTGACGGAGCTGACATTGTCGTGCACATGATGATGTCAGCTCACAAAGCGTGAAAAATAAAAAAAAGTAAAAAATAAGAAAAAAATTGGAAATGAAGGGGTACCACTCGGGAATCATGGCACCCCATTATTTTGACCCCAAAACTCAGTAAAAAAACAAGTAATTTGGTACGGTTGGGTAGTATGCATGCACATAAGGAAACTGGCCTTTATTGCCCATACAGTCGCATACAGTTATAGCAGTGTCCCTCCTAACATCTCCTGCAGATATTACAGTACCAGGACAGCATGATTAGTTGCACTCATAGAGTGTGGATGTATCATAATAGTTGTCAAGAGTGTGTGTGTGTGTCTGTGTGTGTGTGTGTGTGTGTGTGTGTGTGTGTGTGTGTGTGTGTGTGTGTGTGTGTGTGTGTGTGTGTGTGTATGCGTGTGTGTGCAAGGCTCATCTGTCATTAGTCCACATCACATATGTTATGTTACATGCATGGGATTAGTGGTGGTATTATTTTGATATTGTACATGATTGTGGTTAGTTCTTGTAATGTTTGCCATGTTCCTTTACCTGTGGCCACCTTGATGGAGACCTCCACTGAGAGTACACTCATATTCAGGTATAACAATTTGCACAGCTTCCCAATATGCACACTACCCCAGTTGTATATCAGATCCCTGATATATGGCCTATGCATTATTCATGTAAGGATGCTTATCTCACACATACATCCTCCCCATTGTTATGTCACCTTGTGTTACAGTCACAGACAACACATTTTCACTGCACAGTCTGTACTGTACCATATAGATATGTGCTTGGTGTTGCTGCTACAGCCATCTTCCACTGACATGCCCTCCTCTTCTGTACAAATGGGGGTTTCACCTGTATTCCTTCCCTGTGTTCTTTCCTACAATTCATCTGTGTGTCCCTATTCAATACAAACACTTACCCTGAGCAATTATTTTATATGGCAGTGCAATGTCCTGTGATAGATCATTAACACAAATTTGGTACAGTATGCCTGGAAGGGGATATCAGAATACTCTGCACTGTAGTTACACTCTCCAGTACTGTGTTTGGACCATATACTTCACATTCATACCTCTCAACTGTCCAGATATTCCCAGGATGTCCAGATGTTTTTCTTATCAAATGTGTGCCTTTCTGCCATATCACTGGCATGATCTTTGGACTGATGTGACTCAATAATATATACATTTGATTGTATACCTCTCAACTGTCCTGATCTGTGCAGAATATTTTTTGTGTGTCATATTTGTGATCTTTCCCCATAATTTTTTCCTGGCAAATCATTGGCATGTCATTGCAGAGTGCAGTCAGAAACTGATGAATGACAAATTAATTTCAAACTTCATGCTCTTCAGAAAGTTCATGCTAATGTACAACCTATATATTTTATAAACTTCCTAAATTTGGAAGTGCAATATTAAACATTTGTCCCTATTTCTGGCTTTTTCCCCCATTTTTATGGCTTTGGCCACGTTTTCACTCGAAGAGTTTGAGAGTGTTACATTCTAACACATTCCTATTGTGACATCTGTGGTCAAATATGTCAATGTTACTAGTTATTTGCCCTCTGATTAAGTTTGCCTCTGTGCAAATGTATTGCACTAACAAAATGACAGCTATTTGTAAAGCCCTGGTGATCATTGGGGTATTCCATGCAAATCTGCTCATTGTAGCTGCTCTTCTTTACACAGAATTGCCATTTACATTCAATTAAAAAAGTTTTGTGGCCAGCAACACTATTGTGAAATCTAGCTGAAGTGTGCAGTACCTCATTAATATACATCGTGCGATGGTGTGCCGTTATGCGAAGACATACACTCCGTGTAGGCTCTGGGAGAAGCCTAAATGGAGTTTATTGAATCCCATGGTAAATGTTTTCCAATAATCGCATATATGCATGACTTTTCAATTATAGTCTTCAGTTGTAAATTTATAATATCTTGCTTTCCAAATCCCATTCTTAATATGCCTAATTCTTGCATATTACAATCAGTTTCCTTTATTTTAACATCATACTTTACTTTTCTCTTTATTCAGATGCATACCTATTACTTGTAAACATTTATTTAAATACTGTATAACAACTTTCATACTATTCATCTGTCTAGTAATTAAAATAATATCATCAGCATATGAGAACATTATAGGTATTTCTATTCCTTGCTTTGTCATATAACTTTATTTTTTAATTTTTGATTAATATGGCTTGCTACTACATTCATTAGCAATGTAAATATTGTACTTCTCAAAGGGCAACCTTGTCTTATTCATCTATTAATATATACTTCCTCACTAAACCTATCATTAATTCATATTTTTACTTTATTGTATTCATATGAATTCCTACAAGCATTCCTTATCTTATCACTCATATTATAGGACTTAAATATATTCCATACAATTCTACATTGTGTAGTATCCAAAGCTGTACTTAAATCTCCTACCATAATATAATTCTTCTTCTCCATTCAAAATGTCATCTACTAATTCTCTAACAATCATTAATTATTCTAAACATCCACTACTTTTAAAGCGATATATTGTATTTTGTATAATGTTTGCAAATTTTACTTTCATTCCTTTTTGTATAATTTTTATAGTCCATATTATTCAAAACTATAGGTCTTCAATTTCTTATTTCATTTCTCTCACCATTTCCCACATAAATATAACTATCCCACAACATAATTCCTTATATTTAAAACCTATATTTAACCACTCATTTAACACTTCAATAAAATATTCTTTCTCTTCCATTGTTACATTTTTATGCATTTGGTAGTCTATTCCATCACGTCCTGCAGCTGTTTCTACATTTACTTGTGCTGATATTCTATCTAATTGCTCTAATACTATTCTTTTCTCCAAATCCATATTATCTTGATTAGAAAAAGTTCTCCAAATTCATATTTCCTTGATTAGAAAAAGTTGTAACTGTCCATGATATTTCTCCTTTCTTCCCCTTCTCATCAAATATTTATTTTGCGTAATCTACTATTTTCATTATACTTCTTTGATCTCTACTTATCATTCTCTCTTTATCTTTTCAGTCCCTCATTATACTGTCTTATTTTATTATTTTACTTAAGTATAGAGCAACTTCTTTCTTTCCCTGAAGAAAATATCATTGCTTAAATAATAAATTCTTAATATTTTCTTGGTTAATCACAAACATTTCTTTTAAATTAATAAAGTATTTTTTTCTAAATTGCCAAATGCTTTTTTACTTATAGTATTATGTCTTTTCTTCACTTCTATCCTTTTATCTGTTTGCAGTATAGACCAATCTTTATAAAAGTGTCTAATGCTACTATGATCCTTCCACAATCCTAACCATTTTATTTCCCCTTTTCCTTTCCATTCTGTCTCATTTAACCTTGTTGAACCTTTTCCTGTCTTAATGACACCTTCTTTATTGTTTAGCTCTACCCAGATAGACATTTGATTTGAATAAAAAACATTTCTATAGTACCTCCTTCCATAGTCTGTATTCCATTAGATAACAGAAAATAATCAATTTCCATTCTGTATAGTCTTGTACTGTATGTCCAGTCACTGTTATTCTAAATACTTAGTTTATAACATTTCATAATGCCATCACCTTTTTAACATCACCTCCTTGTTTTGTTTTCTCTTAAATCACAACTAAAATTTCCTGCTATAATTTCCATATTTGTATCCACATAATTCAGAATTTCATTAAACATGATTTCTATTTTTAATCTGTAAAATTTGTATATAATTTACTTATTCTTTATACGTTTTCTTTATATTTTATATCTATAATTGCTATTCATCCCCATTATTACTAACATTACATTGAACATTTTAACTTTCTTTTTAATCAGAATTCCTATTCCAAAACAAGCATTTTGACCTAAATTCCAAATAATGTTATTTCCGCATAAAGTTTCTGTTTGAAATCAATACACTTTCATCAATAATCTAATGTTTTCTAATATTATTATATCCATATCTAATTCTTCACACCATTATATAATGGTTACAGTTATAGCTAACATTCTACAATTATTTATTTTTCTTCTTCAAATAATCCTATTTGATTAATTTTATTAACCTTTCATCCTTTTCCTTTCTTTTTTATATTTACCCTATAAATTTCCTTTTTCTCTCTCTCTCTCTCATACCCTTTTCCCAGTTGAGTTCCTTAACTATTTTTCAATTAAACTCTTCTTAATCACTAAACTCAGATAATTTATTTGTGTTCTTGTCTTCATTTTTCTGTAATTCGTTTCTTTCTTCTCATGCTTATCTTTATGTATAACTTCCTGTCCTCCTTTCTTCTGCCCCTGCTTTTCTTGATTTATTATTTTATCTCTTCTTGTATTTGTTTCTGCTCCTCTTTCTTGGACCTACTTATTTTTTTCTATTTCATCTGTCCCTTCTTTACAGTCCATTCACATATGCCAAACCTTATTGCATTTATATCATTTTATTTCACAGTTTTTACATCATGTCCTATTTTACCATAGATATAATACTTTCTTATGACACAATCCATAATTGTGATCTGTTTTCTTAAAAAAAAAAAAAAAAGTTTTTGGTTGAGCCCAATATTCCACAATCACCTTTTGTCCTTCAACATTTATAATACTAGGAATATGTACACTCATTTCATTTTCCAGTTTTAGTATAACATTGCAGTCCTGCCCCCTGTCCATAAACTTCTATTATCATACACTTTAGAAATGTCCATTACTTCTTTACATAAGTTACTTAAATGTCTTTTTAAAGACTCTTTTTTAACTTCAGTACTAAATTGTCTATGCATTTTTCCCTCAGTTTCTCTGTAAGGAACTTTAAACACATATAAATTCCAAGGAAAAATCTTTTCTTCATAGTCTCCAAAAAAATTGCCATTAGATGTCCATTTTCAAAAATACATCACAGCCATATCTTTACCTGTATGAAAGTTCTTACCTCTGAAGGTTTCATCCCCAGTGGCAAAGTAATATTATCCCACACCTCATTGGGGCTCTTATCTTCTGGGTTACCAGTGACTGCTTTTATATTTGTATTTACAGACATACCTTTACCTGTGTGAAAGTAATATTATCCCACACCTCATACTTTTCTGTATTTTTTTTCTTCTTTACTGTAAATCCTTAATGTGAAGTTTCTTCTCTGTTTGGAGTTTGATACTTTTCTTTCTGCTTTCCCTTCTGCATTACTATACCCTCAAACAATCTATTTTCCTTTAATTATCCTCATGTATAAGTTCAGCATCTTCTTTTTTTATTTTACCCATCAAGACTCCCCCCCCCCTAGAAATGTCCTTGCTACTCTCTGGTTTGCTCACCACCAACAAATCCTGTTATAAATCATACTGCAGCCCTCCTGACTGGAGGCTGTAATAAAAACATCACCACTGTCTGTGGACTCTGCAGTAAAATGTTCCTGTTGAAATCTGCATTCTGAATTCTGTGAAGGTTTGACTACCTTTCACTTCTGTCTCCATATCATCAGAATTATAATGTATGACCATTACATCAAGATACTGCTTTCCCCATATCTCCATCACACTCCTTTCCTCCCTTATCTGAGGTGAAAAGTCAACTGCATCAGTTGCTTTCCACACTTCAATTTCAGATTCAATAACCAATACATTTTTTTAATGAAATTAAACTGTCGACAACAGTTTTGGATGTCATACCAATATGCTTCCTTCTGCTTTGAGCTGCTTACATAGTCAGAACAGAAACAGGAAGTGCCACAGTTCTAATGATCTTATTCATCTACACAGTGATGAGTAGGGTTTTTTTAATTGATATAAACATTACATATAATTTACATATCTAAATTATTTACATCTATTTACAGATCTCCATACATTATAAACTTTAATTTAAGCATTTCCCCCACTCTTTTATCCACAGCCAAAACATTATTTTTTCCAAAATCTTTGTCAAAGTCCATTTTGCATTGTATTTAATTTCATTTAGTCTCTCGTTCCATATAGTCCATGAAGTATAAAATATTACTTTATCCATTTTCTTCACTTCTTCCTGTTTATGTGGACCATAATAACCAAGTTCTATTATGTCCATATTTATTTGTTCAAATTTTAACAAATGTTTCACCCTATTTTCTTTACATATTTATTCCACAAATTATTAACTCTTTCACATTTCAAAAACACATGCTCATTAGTCTCAAACTCTCCATATTTATTACATATTCTATATTGCTTTTTTGTATGGCATATTTGCCTTAACCAGCAATTTTCTAATAGACAATCTCCATAAAAATCATTACGTTCTTTAATCTTTTTATAGTTAGATCTCATCATTATGGCTTTTTTCTTATCTGTTTCTAAATATTTCCATGGATCAGATCATCCCCGGGATTCATGAAGCTCGGCGCAAGGCCGGCGTAAGGCCTGCGCCGGCGGTGCATGGAATATCCGGCGCAGTAGCGCCATATACATATTAATGAGAGTGCACCGGAATCACAGACACGTGCGTAGTGTATGTGAGCGAGCCCAGGTAGGATGCGTCTGGAGGCGTGTCTAAGCCAGCATGAGGTGAGCAACCTAATGTGCTGACAGCCATGGTCCGCCCACAATAGTAATGGCAGCAGCCAGGTCCTGTGCAGAATGAAACGCATGTACAGTATGCAACATAGTCCCCATCCCAAATTAATGGAGAAGCAAATAGAAGCCATGAAGGCATAAGTGTACCCATCCAAGGAGTAAAGGATACGCATAAGACCGCTGCGTCTCCGCAATGCACTGTCAGTGTTTACACTCAGAGAAGGTGTACAGTCAAGATGTCAGCGCGCCGCACCGACATAGGAGCAGCGACTAAGGTCACCACCTGTCCCACTTTGGTTGGGGCAGTCACCCATGGACAGTTGTGTCCCTAAAAACGATAGAAATGGCTGACGTGCTACGCATTGTAGGACACAATGATATCCCGTATTTAATGTAATGGTAGCATGAATTGGTCATTTCTGTAACAGAAATACCTGGATGGCACAAAACAGAGCATAAGCAAGAGAATGGCCACAATAATAAGCATATTATTTAGGCAAGCAAGTGAATTTCCATGCTATATAGTGACCGCTTGTATGTGTCGGCCTGTAAAGTCAGATGTGAGTCCCGGAAATATCCCAGATCGGAAAATGGAAAAGGTGGAAACCCCAGTAGCGACATGGGCATGGTCACCAGGGTTACCTGCTGTCCCAATGTGCCATGGACAGTCCCTGATTGGACAGTCGTGTCCCTGCAACAATCGTAAAAATGGAAAATGACCTCCGATCCCCTGCCACGCAAATTCCCGCAATATACATGTAAATAGTAGCATAAAACATATACATTACGATATGGAACACAGACATGGCATAAGAAAATAAATAAGGAACCCAAACGTCTACAGAATAAGCTCATAGTATGGCAAACAAGTGAAGTTCTGTCAACTGCACTAGCCCTGAGTATGTGTAGTCCTGCAAATTTCGAAGTGCCCACATAACATGCCCCACTATGGGCATTGGAAAAGGTGCCAACCATAATGGTCACAAGCAGTAGTGACAGTACATAGCCGGGTAGCTGTGCTGACATAACAACAGTAAGGAAGCAAGATACCTCAAACACAGGCAAACATGTGCATAGCAACATATCCCAGACCCAGCAACGTTTCTGTTGCATACACTGGATGGTGTATGATGAAGTGTAATATCCAGAAGCAGAACCCATGCATTCGGATGTACCACACAATAGCCTCATTGTACATGTCAGTCACACCCATGTATACCCCTGCACCCAAACCTGCTAGCATCCGTGTGCAGCTATACAACCACACACAATGTGCATACCTGAACTGTGGTAAGATGTTTGTGTTAGGCAATGCCACGCTGGCAAATACGCACTCCACATGTCCCCAACCCACCGCAGGTACAGATATGTAAATGGCTGCATGTGAATGTGTCAGCAGAATGTGTACATCCGGCATGTAGTATGTTCCCGCCCAAACCATCTAGGTTTGCATACGACACGGTGCACATAACTGTACACATGTGGACAAGTCGGGTCGTTGGACCACCGTGATCGATGATTATCTTTGCTGTGAAGTCGATCACATATAGCGGAACAGGTGCCTAACAAACAGGACGCCCTAACAGGGTGCTACAGGCAAAGAAGGGGAAACTGGGACATCACATGTGGAGATTAGCGTAGCTGGACGGACAAATACACACGGTCAAGGTAAAGGACGGAACAACATGCATATGGCCGGATGGATGTTGTTCGAAATATATAGAAACACATATGAAGTTCCAGTTTACACTCAAATACTATATAATGTATTGAATTGTACCGCATAATATGGCAGTAGAACTAAGCCTGCATGTAATTGGTGAAGCTAAGCTGTACTGTGATGGAATTCTGAACCTGGCAGTAAGCAGTACAGCAGGCTCATGTCTGTCATCATTAATTATTTGCTGGGTTACAGAACAATAAATGTATGTACATGCATAACAGCACTCCTTCCCCAGAGGAGGATGGCCTTGTGAGCTCTATCGAAGATAGCAGTACAACTCCCTACCAGAGAGACAAAGCAACGATTAAGAAATTAACTGTCCACTGTATCGTAACAGTCTAGGGTCCTTGAAACAGCTACAATCACAAAAGGATACTGTAATGTACAAGGTGCCTTGCAAGGCTGTGTTATTCCCATGAGAAAACAATTTAAGAGCACGACCCCAGCACCCACGTATGTATAGACTATTGCGGACCATAGTGATGGAAATGCCCTGTGACCGACCACGACAGTAAGGTGGGCAAAAGCTGATTGTAAACACTATATAAAGAAACTGCTTACTGTATAGAGTCAGACAAAACTCTCATACTTGGACTGTATATTATTTAGCCTGCCTGTGTACACTACTAAAACGTTTTGAACCCGAGCCTCCTGTGTTATCGGCTGTCACTTAGAAAAGCCTACTGATAACTACAGTCTGGTTGTAACAACTTATTTCACATTGTGATCCTTGTAATCCGAATTCCCTTGGTAAGCTACAGGTCAGAGTGCATGGCTGGTTAGACATGTACGCTGGAGAATATGCAGAAATGGTTCTTCTTGAATGAAAAGACCTCCGACTGAATTGTTGTGTGTAAAGAGGCTGTTTACTGTCTGATCTGTGGCTGAAAAGCGGAAAACTGGATCCCAAGAAGAAAACGTGCAGCCTTAAACAGGAGGCCCAGGTAAGGAGTGTCTGCCTTTTGTGTCTATTGTAGATCAGGGACCAGACTACATTGTGTTTCTGTTAACAGTAGTGATATCGGGTCAAGACCTACCCACATACTGTTAAATCTGAACATAGGTCAGGGGAACACACAGCAGAGTAAATAGTGATTATAGACACTACAGTGGATACAGGGAAGGAGACACACGTGTTATGACAGAAGGGTACGTAGCAGTCGGTAGAGGATATGGGAGATTATTGAAGCAACAGATCATGTGATCCGCTTGACGGGTGACGGAAGAATATGCAATCGCAGAGAGCACATAATGTGAGTTACGCAGCAAAATGGGCTAATAAATATGACATTGATGGTATATTAGGCAACATATCGTTACTGAAACATTGTAATCCCTGAAAATTTGATGCATATGTTCCAAGGTAAACACCTGTTCCACCCTGAGAGGGATATGCCCTCTGGCCAGCCGTGTCCTGTAAATAAACCGAACAATGTCAAATGTCCTGATATCTCAGGACAAACATTTCCCAGATATATATCAAAATGGTAGCATAAAACAGTAAATTTGTATGTGGAACAGCAAAATATAATAATAAACAGAATAAGCAACTGAAATGCTACAACAATTGTTCGCCTCCTGGCAAAACGTGAATACCTGTCGATGTACTGGCCGTGGGTATGCATTTTCCAGGCAAATTACACGCTCAACACTAATGTCCCACATTGTGCATTGGAAAAGGTGGCAGCCCTAAGATGTGCAGGCGACAAAACAGCGACAATTGGGTATCCGCTATGCACATCGGTGGACTGAGGTAGTGTACCAAGGGAATAGAACACTACAAATGGCTAAGCATCATACATACACAGAGAAGATCATAATACAGTAGTACCGACGCCCCACAACACCCTACCACCGCAGATACCACATGCAGGATATTAAGCGGGAGGGCAGGCTAGTCCCCACATCGCTATCCTGTGGCAACAGAGGTAGCACAACGAACAAATGTAATAGAAGCTATTGAAACCACATCCCAAACACGTAACATACCTAGGGACACCCGAGTAAGAACACAGTACTAAAACAGAGTGAGGATATCTGTCAATTAATTGAAGTACCGAACCATCATGCAGGACAGGAAGGCCAGGACCCAACCCCCGTAGCGTATAGACCGTGGACACCAGAAGATATCTGCAAAGTCATAGAGGGAATTTCATCCACAAAGTAATCGCTATTCACCATGCAATACCCCTGTATCTCCTGATCTGAAACCAAAAGGGGAATGGCGGATGGTACAGTATGTATAAGCTGTAAATCATGTAAGAATACGTAGGGTAGCGGTGGTGCCAGACCCACACACTATATTCAATGCTATGAACATGCCACAGAAGTATCTTACCGTGGTACATATAAGCTATGCTTACTTTGCAATACCTATACATCCACATAGTCCGTATTGCTTTGCTTGTACAGTCAGGGTGACAGATACAGCCATACCCGCCTATCGCGGGCTACTGTGAAAGTACAACGATATTCTCACAGGATGGCCAGCTACATTCCGTGTCAACTCCACCCGGGCCAGTCAAGCTCCACTTTAATTGATGATATTCTGCTTGGCCCCTACCCAGCAGCAATGTAAGGAAGATACAATAGCATTAATGAGATTATCAGCAGAACAGGGACATAAAGTAAGCAAGCATAAATTGCAACTACAGAGAATACAGGTCAATTACCAAGTAGGGTAGAACATCACATGACGATAGGAAGGTAGCAATATAATAAGCACCCAAGCCAACTAACAAGAAGGGAATGATGTCGTGTCTGGCCCGACTAACACATGTTAAATCTGGATACCAAACAATGCTGTGGAATCCGCTGTATTGTTTGCCTTAACCTTTAATACACTTATGGCAGCACAACACATAGTACACCGGATTACAGTAGCAGAAACAGTGTTATGCAGACTAGAACGATTGATAGCCTCAACAGCTGTAGTAGGTCTCGTGAATAATCATAACACATGTTGTCAGACCGTAGATTGTAAGCGGAGATATATGACGTCAGTCTTGATGCAACAGCAGGGAAGTAAGCAACGCTAAATAGCTGACTACTCATTGCAGTTGGACACTGTGGCATGGTCAGTGCCACATTGTGTACAGGCAGTTGTTGTAGCACCCATGGCAGTACAGGCCCCGGCCGTAATGTTACTACACCACCCTCTCACTGTGAGAATGTGTCATGCAGTTGCGATCAATCTGCTGCAAGAGAAGATAGAATTCCTGACTCGTGCTAGACATTTGTCATGTCTGACCATACCACTGAGTCAACCTCACATGGTGATTGAACGCTGCACAACATGACACCTATCAACGCCACGCCTGACACCTGTGTATGGCACACCACACAGTTGCCTATACGATATGGATTAAATAACTACACACAGACATGATAACACTGGTATACCCTTAGATGATGCAGAGGTGACAGTTAATGTGTACGGATCATGTAGACAGAGTCCTACAGGAATGAATGAAGTAGTTTATGCAGTAGTTATTGATAATGACATTGTAGACGGCCAAACCCTGCAGCATAACGTGTCTGCTCAAGCAGCAGAATAGATAGCTTTAACACGTGCTTGTACTGTAGCGAAAATGATGTGTGGACATATGTCCCAATAGTCATTCTGTTGTCTGTGCAGTGCATGTTTATGAGCAGCAGTGGAAGAATAGGGAATGATAACATCCACCGTAAATCGATTAATCATGCGCATACGAACCTGAATGCATTAGACTACATGCAGTTACCCACTGAAGTAGGTAATTGTAAATGTGCAGGGCATAGAAAGCAACAGGATAACAGTAGGAAAGTTGAGGCATGAGCTCATGCACCTGCAAAACAAGCAGCGCCACAGTTGGAAAGTGTCTGTGTGAATGAGGAATGACAAACCTCAGACTGTTTAGATGTAGAAACTGTACAAACAATGCAAACAGCAACTACGAAAGCAGAAAAGCCGACGTGGTTATGACGAGGAGCAATCCTTGAACACGGACTGCACATATCCACAGTGATAAAGCCAATATTAACGGCTAATATATTCAGATATGCGGCTTTGTGGAGCCATGGGTAGAGACATGTCTCAACAGGGGATGGTACATTTGGTTAACAGAATACCCCTAACATACGGAATTACGAACCACATACAAACCTCATGAGCAGCGTGTCACGCTTGCCGAGATATCATGCACAGGGAGTATTTAAACCGAAGGGAGTGAGTTTACCCACACCACCCTAACTGCTCCGCATTATTTGTATGGAATTCATACATCTGCATAAATGTGAAGGGAACAAATACTGTTTAGCGATTACACATATATATAATCAAAATGGGTAGAAGCATTCCCAACCAGTAATCCGGATGCAGCAGCAGTGGCAAAGGTGCCAGTAAAATTAAGTATCCCTAGATCTGGCATGCTGTAAAGAAGCTACAGTGACAATAGAACACATGTAGTTAACCAGACAATCACGCTACCTGGGGATTACTTCAGATACCATGAATGTCAATTGCATGTACAACCCACACTCAGCACGACTGCTGCCGCCAGAGAATGGGATCCCGAGAAATAAGTAGAGGAGTTTGGTGGGTGACATCCAGACGAAGTTACATGCGCTGTCTACCTCTAGCAATGCTGAGTATGACAACAGTTCCAAATGTAAAGTGCTGCACCCACTTCTAAGTAGTATGTGGAATGGCATATCATGTGCCAGAGTGGAAAGCTGTCATGCCTGCAGAGCCGGAGGTCGATGACTCAGTAGTAGGTGACATGAGAGGATTGTTAACTAGTAACAGTGTTCTTCAGTTAAAGTCTGTTACAGATAAGAGCAAACGAAGACGGAAGCATAGCTGACACCAGTATCCTGTGTGTATGTCACTGTTATCCAAAGAACATTATTGCCAAGTGGACAGTGCGAATGTCTGTACCGGTACTGTTGGCAACGCCACCGCAGTAAAGTTTGCAGAGAGGTCGCCCTGGGCCCACCTCACATTTCTCAAACTGGTAAAGGATATCAAGTCTGATTGACATCTTGTAGCTGATATACCAAAGAGCCCGAATCACCCGGCAAAGACTGTATAACAATACAAAGCAACCCCAAAGACATTTATGTTTGCTGTCCTAATGATTATACACCTATTAACCATGTTTGTGTTTACGCTACAATTTCCGGACCTTACCTGCATATAACTACACGGATACAAATACTGATACGTGATGAACTGGCCACAGAGTGTCTTCCACACTTCAACAGATACCTAGGCATGATGCGGTGCATATAGAGACTAGGAACACATTAAATTGCTGTGTTTGTACTGCCATACCTACATCATATGGAGGACTTCCGATGCATGTTGTCCCTCGGGATAGATTGAGACTTGTGAATATCTACACTTTGATACAGGTTCTGTGAGATCACAGGACAACGTGGCAATGTACTTACCTGTTACACAAAAAGGAATTGTATGTTATCATAAACATGGTACAGTTTCAGTTGGTGGGAGTATTTGTAACATAACTGTGTCTTACGAATGTCATATAACAGCCAAAGATCACAGTACTACTTGTAGCACCATTCCTAATTTGTATTGAAACATCATGAGAACAATGTTGAAGGATGTGCAGAAACATCCTGAATTGTATAAACAGTCCTCTGTTCGAGACAGGAATTTGTTACATGCAGAGGTAACCCGCATCAGTAATAAAGTAGAATATAGTAATGTTGTTTGTGGGAAATAAGCATAGCAATGGTTACCTGGGAATTGGTCCAGCAGTTGTTATTTGGGTTATCTGGCTCCAGTCACATGACATACTGTACAATTGCCTGTGGGTGCTAAACTAACTATAACACATATAGCTCAAAGAACTGGGAACACAGTCGAGACACCTACTAAGCCAGTGGGTGAAATGGAAGCTGTTCTGACATGTCAGTCCTCTGCAAGAGATAAAGGAATACCGATTCATATGGACTTCAGTGACAGCTGCCACAACATGGGCTGGAACACCCCAGCTTCTGGAGTAGTGAAATCAATCAGGAACAGAGGAAGTTATCAAAACTGTCGGAGGAAGGATGAATGTGACTTCACGCCCTGAACATGTGACTGATGAACTGGATGCAATGAGAACTGTTGTGTCACAAAATGTAATAGTGCACGACTGCACCGTGGCGCTGAGAATTGGTACGCGCGCTTACTGAAGAAGATCGCTGTGTCCAACTACCACATGAAGAGACCAAAAGCAACGCCCACCTACAGGTAATATAGCAGGTGTCATCCATGGCGGAACCAGGCCCAAACCCACTGCCGAACCATTTCCACAAACCATTGGGTGGATGGGGTCAGTCATACTGAATATCATGATTGCCATTTGTGTTGTTCTGCTCATATTGGGAGCATGTGTCTAGTGCGGATACTGTGCATGTAAGTATTAGGGACTCTGGCAACATACCTGTACCCGAGACTATGTATCAAGACCTGTAGTGGTATTTGTCAATAGAAAATGCAATCCTACTTGCAATGTACATCAAATTACTTGCCTAGTTAAAGGTCGCACAGAGGAAGACGCCAGGAATGAAATAATGTTGTATATGTCTCTGGATAGAGTAGAAGCAATCAAAGGAGGGAGAATGTTAGCAAAATACATATTTAAACATAATATGACGTGCAAATTTAGAAGCTAATAGTGTATAATGCATATTATTCTACCTGACAATATAGCAGTACAGCTTCTCATGCATGTAATTGCTTGTAGTGTAGCTGCAGTGTGATTGAACCCTAACCCTAGCAGTAACCAGTGCAGCAGGTGTATGTCAGTCAGCATTAGTCATCTGCTCGGTTAGAGAATAATACATGTATGTACAGGTATATCTGTCATCCCTCTACTGAGGAGGATAGGCTTGTGAGCTGTAACACAGAGTACAGCTGCTCAGCAGAGAGACACAGGAACCTAGTAGGACACGGAGTGAGGACTGAATATGAACAGTGTTGGAACCGTGTCAGAGCAGAACTTACCAAAGTACAGTCTAACTGAATATGTGGCTTGCAAGGTTGGGCTATCCTCATGGGAAAACATGTAATAAGCATTACCTGAGCACTGTTGTAGGAATACAATGTTCTGTACTCTAGCAATGTAAATGCCTTGTGACTGACAACATCATTAATGTGTGCAAAGGATGATAGTATACAGAATGCTCATACAGATGTAACATGTATAGAGTTGAACAAATGTCTAAACTTTGACTGCATACTCCTTTGCCTCCTGCTGCACAGTAATAAAATGTTATTAATCCCAGCTTCCTGTGTTAATGAGTGTCATGTTGAAAATACGAATGAGTGTTACAGTTTGATTTAAAAGACTTAATTGACAGATGTTTACGTTCTAGCATTGGAATAGGTCAAGACAAACATCACAATGTCCATGTGTACCACATACACACAGCCAGTAACACGCAGTAGTAGTGCATGAAGGCATACACGACTGTGGGAATAGTACAGGACATATGGCACGTGCCAAGTGCAGATGCATGACACAAACACCAGGATGGGTGTCCCTGCAAAGAGGAACATGTGCCAACTACACCTCCCACAGATGTACTGGCAATAAAAACACATGGCAAACACACAGACACACTACTGTCCAACACATGACTGCAACGGAGCCTGGTCAAACACCAACATGAAGCATGCACAAACAGGGACTTGAGTAATGTTTGCCTTAACACCCCCATAGGCCAAAGAAGAATAGAATGGACATATGCATGTAATGCTGTGAAGGATGTGTGGTAGTCCTCAGTATCACAGTGTTAGGGACACAGATACACTGTCATCAACTGTGACGTATGTGCAACGCACACAGCATACCTGCATGTAATACAGAGGACAATCATGTGCCACAGAAATATACAGTGGCGAAAGACTATAGTGGATAGACAATTGTACATGTGACAAACTATGAATATAGGTTCACACCGCCATAGGTACAGGGTAGGCCATCGTCCCAGGCCCAGCCATAATACTACACCATAGTTAGGATGACTTTGCCAACCTTCTGTGCCTCAGATGAAATACCCATGATATTGCTGTATCTCCGACAAGCAGTGATAATGATGTAATCCCTGGCCTATACCTGCAATTCTCCATCCAATGGACAACATAGCTGCGAACAAGGCTAGGAAGGATGTCTGTCTCACATGTACTGTGATGTAGATCCACAGCATAATGATTGTCTGGGTGATATATGTGTCACCCAAACACATCCCATGAATGACCGTGACAAGGTAAATGTCACCTGCCCTAGTGATTCTGAGGGATGCGGATACAGTAGGTGAAGCATACACATGACATATGGGTTGACATGGCCTTGTATGTCAGGCACAGGTCAACACCAAACAGCAGGTATGTGACATGATGTGGCAGGGTCCTACATGTGGGGCAGCATTACACAAAATGGTGTCATCCTGCATCTGTACAACGATCAACCTATGTGGGCTTCCCAGCTGCTGTAGGTGTATGGTCAGATACAGTCTGAATGGGGCAACGTAGTAGATCATAGGTGTAACACGAATGGGTACAAGGGAACAATGACCTAGCCTGATGTAGATGTGAATCCCTGCACCAACAGGTGGGCAATGTAGAAGACCCACACAACCACGATAGCAACGTGTGTGTGGAATGAATGGTGACCGACCAACACTGTCCCCTGATTCCTGGTAAACACCCCTGTGCTGAGTGGACAGCCACCTATATGCTGGACAGGGGTGACCTAGTACTTCCACAGGTATGATGTTGCATGACGCATTTAGCTGTGGGACATGTCCCTGACAGCAGATATGCATACCTGGGAGGCCCCTTCGAAGGATATCTGTGTCAGATGTCTGTCCCACTGGGCCACGTGTTTTGCAGTCATCTACAAACACTGTTGCCCATAGCACCCTTGTGTGTGCCTGTACCATGAAGATGTAGGTGTATGACAGGAGTGCACACATGGAAGGGCCCCATGGGACACCACTTCTGACAGGCAGTAGGTCTGATATGCTGCCAGCAACTATGACCGTGTGGGTTGTGTCACATAGACAGTTTACAACACATTCTGTGATGTGCGTGTTCACATCCCAGCCAATGGGTTTATCAACGATACCTGAGGGGGTAATGTGATGAAGGGCTTTGCCAGGTTGAGGTAGGCTGTATGGACTGCAACACCCCATCAGTGGCCTCGGCGACTGTCCTGAAAATGTCAACCATGCTTTAAAGGCATGAACCGCCCCTGAACAAGACAAACCGTGTGTGAGGCAAAGTAAGTATGTCCCCTATGCAGTCAGGTACGAGCCACAGTATGATCCCTCCCCATGTCTTTGCAGATAGTTCTCCTCAGGGTAATGGGACAGTAATAACCAGCCTCAGTGGAGGTATTGGCCTTCTGACGTGGGACTACAGGTGCCATGTGACACAACCTGGGTACCCTACCTGAGGTGAGGCTACAAAGAAATAGCTGTCCTAACTGTGGGTCTAATTCATAACCGAGATAGTGGAGTACACAGCAGGGTCACCAGCTGGTCTCATCGATGCTATGTCCACTACCCTGGAGAGAGCATGTCCCACCTGTGTGTCACAGAACATTAGGTGACCACAAACCAGTGGTACACACATCTCCTCATGTGTGGGGAGGGTGTGGAGATGTCCTCACTGGACTTGTCAGCCTGTATGTTGGCAATGTGTGTATGTTGAGTAAACCCCACCTCTATGTGAACCCAGTCAGAGCATATGTGGGACTGAGCTCCCAGGTGTCCAGCATAGCAACTGAAGGTGGTATGATTGTTAGCCAGGTCCATGTAGGTATATCTGTGGAATGTGCCCTGGACTATTTCATGACAGTGTGTAAGTCTACACATATGATGACCAAGGGTGTCACACCTCACAAGGTGTCTGCTCCACCTTGTAGTAGCCACCTCCTCGTGTTGTACATTTTGTGTATGGCTGGGGTACACCACACTGGATGCTTGGCATTGGTACAGTGAACCACAGTTGGGTAAGTGAATGACTGGCTCATGCAGTCCTGTAGGTACTGGTAGATGGCAACTGTGATTTATGCAGTGGCTGCTGTACCATTGACCACTGGCTCAGGGTCCTTAAAGGAGACCACAGTACTGCGCAGTAGTGTGTAGTCTGCCTCTGAGCAAGCAATGTGTATGGTAACTGGCAACACTCACAGCAACGGATGCCAAAAGCAGAAGCCAATGTCCAAATAACATAGATCAACTTCTGCATGACAATATGTGTTATCATACATGTATTGACATGTGTCTGCCAATTACAATTGGAAATGGCCGGTAAGACTGGCCTAAAGTTCCCATGATGTACACAGTCTGGGGGTGTTGTTCCGATAATAAAGTGGCAATACCTCCCAATCGTGACCTCTGGGTATGGTATGAAAGTGGTTGTTAACCTGCAACATTGGATGTATAGCATTGGTTTCTGGTGTCGGAAGACATGGTTCCTGTAGCACAACACAGTATGGGTAGTCAAGCACACATACACAATTGCTGAACACACAGCATCAGTGAAACCCACTGCTCACAAGGACACAGTCCGACAAGCTCTACACTTTACATATGCACAGTGGTGTCCATTGTAGGACCCAAAAATTGTGGAAAGAATCGAATAATGTGTTATTCCAACGCGTATCTGAACGCATTGTCGCCACAGGTACACATATGCACCGCAAGCGTGTTTAATGTTGCTGATAGCTGTCCATGTAATGCAGCACAGATGCACAGAAATACCCAGGGTACCGGGTCCATAGAACTGCATCCACATCACACCTCCGCACACATGACGGATGTGTAATGGGTACTGTCAATTGTTGCAGTCAAGGGATTCTGGGTATGTAGACTCTGTGCTCGGTGTCGGTTCGCAGGCAATACTTTCTCCCGCCCGTGGGAGGGATGTGCGATCACCTGCCTCAGTCTCCGCTTAATAATGCAAACCATACTCCGGAGAATGCTAAATGTAGGTGTGTAATGTGTACAGCCCCATACTACTGTCCAGTAGGCAATTGTCATGGATGGACACCAGATGGCCAGAATGGCACCCACAACTGCAGACCCGGTAAATGACATAGCCGCTGGAAGCCATAACAGAGGAAATACACCTAGGGACTACAGTTGACAGTCGACGTACAAAGCAGGGCCGGCGTGCCAACACCGGGCGCATACAGCACTCAATCTGCCAGCAACAGACTGAGGAGCACCCGCCACCGTGACAGCGTAACAGATGTGCGACCTGTGGAACACATACTAATGGCACACACACAACGCCAAGTAGGATATGTAAACTATGGCTTTCCCACCTATGAAGACAACATGGTTAAATGAATGCATAGGTAAGCAACATGTTCTGGTGGTGTTATAGTGGAAATACAGTGACGGATATGTCCCATTGGGACGCCTGCGGTTTAAATTGAGCATTTGCTAACCAGCATCGTTGGATGTATGTAATTTGTCCACAGTAGTACATCACCTGGTTATGTAGCACCATGTGGAATGGGTAGTCCAACAGACATCCGCGATTCCTGAACACACAGTATCAGTGAAACCCACTGCTCACAAGGACACAGTCCGACAAGCTCTACACTTTACATATGCACAGTGGTGTCCAATGTAGGACCCAAAAATTTGTCTAAAGACAGGAATGCCGCATTCTTTCAACACTTAAGTGAACTCATTGACGCCACAGGTACACATATGCACCGCAAACGTGTTTAATGTTGCTGATAGCTGTCCATGTAATGCAGCACAGATGCACAGAAATACACAGGGTACCGGGTCCATAGCACTGCATCCACATCACACTTCCGCACACAGGACGGATGTGTAATGGGTACTGTCAATTGTCGCGGTCAAGGGATTCTGGGTATGTAGACTCTGTGCTCGGTGTTGTTTCGCAGGCAATCCTTCCTCCCGCCCTGTGGGAGGGATGCGTGCGTAGCACCTGCCTTACTCCCCGCTAATAATGCAAAACATACTCCGGAGAATGCTAAATGTAGGTGTGGAATGTGTACAGCCCTATACTAGTGTCCAGTAGGCAATTGTCATGGATGGACACCCGTATGGCCAGGATGGCACCCACAACTGCAAACCCGGTAAATGACATAGCCGCTGTAAGGCATGACACAGGAAATACACATAGGGACCACAGTTGACATTCCACATACAGAGCCGGACTCGTGCCAACACCGGGCAAGATACAGCACTCAGTCTGCCAGCAACAGACTGAGGAGCACCCGCCACCGCACAGCGGAACAGATGTACGACCTGTGGAACACATACTAATGGCACACACACAACGCCAAGTAGGATATGTAAGCTATGGCATTCCCACCTATGAAGACAACATGGTTAAATGAATGCATAGGTAAGCAACATGTTCCGTGGTGTTATATTGGAAATACAGTGACGGATATGTCCCATTGGGATGTCTGCGGTTTATATGAAGCAGTTGTTAACCAGCATCTTTGGATGTATGTCAATTGTTCACAGTACTAAATCAGCTGGTTATGTAGCACCATGTGGAATGGGTAGTCAAACAGACATCCGCGATTCCTGAACACACAGTATCAGTGAAATCCAATGCTCACAAGGACACAGTCCGACAAGCTCTACACTTTACATATGCACAGTGGTGTCCATTGTAGGACCCAAAAATTTGTCTAAAGACAGCTCTTCCGCCTTTATTTAATCACCTAACGGAACTCATTGTAGTCACAGGTACACATATGCACCGCAAGCGTGTTTAATGTTGCTGATAGCTCTCCATGTAATGCAGCACAGATGCACAGAAATACCCAGGGTACCGGGTCCATAGAACTGCATCCACATCACACTTCCGCACACATGACGGATGTGTAATGGGTACTGGCAATTGTTGCGGTCAAGGGATTCTGGGTATGTAGACTCTGTGCTCGGTGTTGTTTCGCAGGCAATCCTTCTACCCGCCCTGTGGGAGGGATTTGTGCGTAGCACCTGCCTTACTCTCCGCTAATAATGCAAACCATACTCCGGAGAATGCTAAATGTAGGTGTGGAATGTGTACAGCCCTATACTAGTGTCCAGTAGGCAATTGTCATGGATGGACACCGTATGGCCAGGATGGCACCCACAACTGCAAACCCGGGTAAATGACATAGCCGCAGTAAGGCATGACACAGGAAATACACATAGGGACCACAGTTGACATTCCACATACAGAGCCGGACTCGTGCCAACACCGGCAAGATACAGCACTCAGTCTGCCAGCAACAGACTGAGGAGCACCCGCCACCGCACAGCGGAACAGATGTGCGACCTGTGGAACACATACTAATGGCACACACACAACGCCACGTAGGATGTGTAAACTATGGCATTCCCACCTACGAAGACAACATGGTTACATGAATGCATAGGTAAGCAACATGTTCTGGTGGTGTTATATTGGAAATATAGTGACGGATATGTCCCATTGGGATGTCTGAGGTTTATATGAAGCAGTTGGTAACCACCATCTTTGGATGTATGTCATTTGTTCACAGTACTAACGCAGCCGGTTATGTAGCACCATGTGGAATGGGTAGTCAAACAGACATCCGCGATTGGGGAACATACACCAGCAGTGAAAAGCACTGGGCAGGTGGACACAGTCCAGCAACATCTAACTTGACATATGCACATCGGTGTCCATTGTAGGACCCAAAATTCTGTTCAGAGCATGCCGGCTAGCTTCGTGCATTAGTCATGTGAAGTAATTGTCGGCACGACGCCACAGGTACACATAGGCACGCAAGCGTGTTCAATGTTGATGATAGCTGTCCATGAACTGCAGCACACATGCACAGAAATACCCAGGGTATCGGGTCCATACAGCTGCGCCCACATCACACTGCAGCACACATGAAGGATGTGTAATGGGTACTGTCCACTGTTGCAGTCAAGGGAGTCTGGGTATGTAGAATCTGGCCTCGTGTTGTTTCGCAGGCAATCCTTTGTCCCGCCTCTGGAGGGACGGTGCGTAGCACATGCCACTCTCCGCTAATAATGCACACCATACTCCGGGAATGCAAAATGCAGGTGTGAAATGTGTACAGCCCCATACCAGTGTATAGTAGGCAATTCACATGGATGGACAAGCGATGACTAAGATGGCACACATAAATGCAAACCCGTGGAATTACACTGCCGTAGTAAAGCATTACACAAGTCATACACATAGGGACTACAGTTGACATTCCCCATACAAGAAACACAGACAACCAGCCGATGAAGTCCAAAGCAAAGACGAGGTACTGTAGGGACCGTCAGTGACCAACCAGAGCACACCAAGAATTAAAGGCAGTCACCATAGTCTATTGAGCACACTTCGCCTGCTTCATAAGCAGACTTATTCAGACTACATACAATGTAGTCCAACCTACTACATTTACAAGCATTAATTGGTTGGTACATTAGATGTGCTAGGTACTAATTACATGCCTTAAAGGCAGACAAGCGAACAAACCTTACTTGGGTTACACATCCCACACAGTGAGGACAACAGACATTGCTTCAAAAGGTACAGTATTCATCGGAAAATGGAAATATATGTACATATATGAAACATGAACCAACATAAAATGTTTTCCAAATGTCTGACTGTGTAAGCTACATGTATATGTCCTACGGATTGTGCCAATATATTAACAGAACTGCAGACACCTAGTAATATGAATGAACCATAATATATACACATAAACCGTATGAATATGAGTACTGTAAAATAGACCAACGAAATGTAAAGATTCACAATGTGCTAATGTAACATTCATTTAGAAGGTTACAGAAATAAATCAATCCAGACATCCATGTGTAAATACTAACAGAAGGCCAGCGAGGTGCTTGCCCTCACATGTACTGGGATGTCGCTCCACAGCATAGTGAGTGTCTGGGTGATGAATCCGTCCCAACAACACGCTCGATTAATGACAGTGTCAAGGTGTACGCCAGCTGCCCTTGTGGTTCTGAGGGATCTACCTTATTTACGTGAAGCATAGTCATCAGATCTGGTTCGACCTAGCCGCATGCCAGGCACGGGTCACCTCTGGGCAAGTGGTATGCAACTGTATACAGCTGGAATCCTTTCAGTCGGTCAGTATAACACATATACCTGAGACCCTGCATCCGCTTGTCGAAGAACTGTTGGTGCCTTTCCAGCTGCTGCAGGTGTTGGGTCAGATACATTCTGAACGGGCATTGTACCCAATCATAGGTCTATTGAGTGATGAGTACAAGGGGACAATGACCTCCCTGATCTAGATGTGAATCCCTTCATGATGATGTGGGCAATGTGGAAGGTCTACCCAACTATGTTAGCAACATGTGTGTCTAACGGTTAACAACAACACGTGTCCCCAGATCACTGGTAACCCCTCCGTGTTCAGTGGACTGCCACCTATATGGTAGCTCGGGTAACCTTGTTCATCCCGAAGGGTATGCCTATGCATTTCCTGGCATTTAGCTGTAGGACATGTCTCTGGTACCACTTATCCACATCTGTGAGGCACTCCTGAAGGATATCTGTGTCAGATGTGTGTCTGACCTTGGCATCCGGTTTGCAGTCGATGCAAACATTGTCACCCATAACCCCTGTGTGCGTGTACATTGGAAACGAGATGCTGGAAATAGTGGACCCAGGACTGAGCCCCATGGGACACCACCTGTGACTGGCTGTGAGTATGACATGGCGCCAGCAACTATGGCCATGTGTGTTCTGTGACCTAGCCCGCTTGCAACCCATATGGCGATGTATGGATTTACATTCAAGATGACGGGTTTATCAAGTATACCCGAGGGGGTATTGTGTCGACGGCCTCTGCCGGGTTGAGGTAGGCTGTATGGACTGGTTTACCCTCAGCAATGGCCTTGGTGACTGATTCTACAAAGTGAAACACGGTAAAGGGCATGATCTGACTATGACCAAGCTAAACTGGGTTGTATCCAAAGTATGCGGTCCCCTATGTCCTCATCTATGTGTCCCATTATGATCCATCTCCATGGCTTTGCAGATAAGGCTTGTCAAACTAATGGTATGGTAATACCCAGGGTCAGTGGAGGCACCATCTATGTGGAGTGTGACTACAGTCGCCTGTGCTACTACTCAGGTAATGATCCTGAGGTGAGGCTAGGATTACACAGCTGTCCGGCGTGGGTTAAATTCCATAGAGTTCCCGGAGTGCACAGCTGGGACACCATGTGGACCCATGGATGTTGTGTTAACTGCCTTGGGGCTGGATGTGGGTAATGCTGGACATACCAACGGCAGACGCACACGCTCCCGAGTCCGATGCCCAAGGGACCACACACATAGCCGGCCTTAGGCATAGGCCAAGTAGGTAGCCGCCTAGGGTGTTGCTCTACCGGCACCTTTCCAGACTCTATTTGGTGTAGGTAGACCAGGAGGGGGTAGCGGTGACGATCGGTGGCAACCTCTGCCTAGGTCACCACTTACCCTAAGGCCACTCTTCCCGTGGGTAATACAGCAGTACCCACACCCAGACGCGGGTCATCGCTAGGGTCATTGCTAGTATGGCACATCATCTACGTAAGGAAGGAAACCATATATCCCCAGACATAATGGCACAGCATAATGCCTGTTCGCCGCCAAAGGCAGACATACGCCACCCGGCCGGTGCGGACGCATTCGCGAGATGTCCGTTAACAATGCCGACAATGTGTCGCTTTGTGAAACAAACTCCACAGAGACATTCAATAATAGACAACGACGGACAACCCGATGTCCTCGTGTCTGAGCTGTTCAACCTGTTACGCCATGTTAAATGTGTGTAGCACAGCGGAACCTGGCCAAACAAAGCAACGGACATGTCTGTGGCTCAGTGAAAGTCGACACGCAATGTTAAACCCTTGTAATATTGCGACACAGCCCATACATACGGAGGGTTAGTAATGGCAGTAGGTTAGTTCGATCAGACCGCAGTGCAATTAGTATAACGAGATCTACAACGGATACACCGGACAATCGACACGGTTAAGACTAATTGGGGGCCGTGATGGTACCATGGACACGGACAAACGCGCCCATGTGACTCATCTAACATTCAGACAGGGTCAGGGCGGTCCCGCAGTGGGCGGACAAGACCAAACCCAAAGCACCACAGCAACAACCTGACAATCGAAGGCCTGTATGCATATGGGATATAAGCAGCTGTCATCTGAACAGCCCTGTGGTGACGACATATGCATCCTGGGCCATGAGCGAGGGGAATTAGGAATGTTCAACATGCAGTACCGCACCTTTCCCAGCAGGGGAATGGATGCCTGTGACGCGTGTGCGGGGGTGATATGTAAATGTACATAGGTACCACGGTATGCATATTAATGACAACGAACAGCTAACGCGGCACTGGTCACAGTAGTGTCAAACGTGACTGCAGTCACGCTGGAATTATGACTATAGAACATATAGATGTGCACGCACGTAAAGCGCCCATGCTGCAAAGACTGTTACATATATAAAGCTGTAAGTGCTTTCTGCACACGCCCGCCAACCGGATCAGACATATGTTACCGAATAGTCACAAGTAACGCAAAACACGTAACCACACAGACACTGTAAACATATATAAACGGAATACGGATATGCATGCGCGCGCGTAACCCACAATCCGGACATGCGAAAGTGCGGTGTGCGTGGGTGATCCAGTGGAACCAGGGAACCTTACGGATGTCTCCTCCACACGCTTACATTCATAATTGTCAAATATATGCTTAAATAGTACCTATTGATTCCATGCTTTGTTATCGTAATGCTACTAATATACACATCGATATACAATAACCTGATCAACACACTACATTCTAAGGTGCACTCTCACCAATTATCAACTATGTGTCCGGATACTGATTGTATTTACCAATATTGTAGATATATTAACACATTGTTGCCGTATTATTGTTTCCATGAAGTAAGGCATGCAACACTGATATGTATATGTCACGCTATAATCAAGACTTGGAGCACTGTCCACCTAACTATGAGCAGGTTTATTGATTAATTCGCTTTAAACCGACTCTGAAGGAAGTGAATTAGGACGGCTATGTCATGACATCCGCATTCGACGGTGCCCCATGTTAGTAGTTGAGAGAGCTCAGTATCCTTTCACTGTGGAGTCTATCGATTTGACAGTGTCTGTTTCAGCCGATATATGTTCCATAATGTCGCTTATGAAGATGGGCAGGACGCAAGGTTTGCTGTATTTACGCATACCAGCACGTGGATATAGATAGGCCATGTCATACAAACGATGGGTAGTCAAGCAGACATCCACGACTGGGGAACATACAGCGGCAGTCAATACCACTGGCCAGATGGGGACAGTCAAACACGCTCTACACTTTACAAATGCACATCGGTGTCCATTGTAGGACTCCAAAATTCTGACTTTTGCCAGTATGCGCCAGAAAAAGCCAATCCGAGTACATACCGTGACTACGGCACCGCTTAGACATATGCACCACCAGCGTGTTTAAGGTTGATGATACCTGCCCATGACATGCAGGACATATGAACAGAGGTCCCCAGACTGCCGTGTCCATACATGTGCGCCCATATCCCAGTTCCGCACACATGAAGGATGTGTCATGCGCATCGGGGGTTGCAGCCCTGGTATCCTGGGTATGCAAAATGGGTCTCGTGTTGTTTGGCTGATAATCCGCTGTCCCGCCTGGGAGGGCTGCGGGTACAGGACGTGCCTTAGTCCCCAGTAAGGATGCAAAGCACCCATAGGGTAATGCTAAAGGCATGTGTGAAATGTGTTCAGCCCTACATCAGTGTCCAGTAGGCATTTCCCAAGGATGGACAAACGCACGGACAAGATGGCACCCATAATAGCAAGCCTGGTGGAATCACACAGCCGTAGTAGGGCATGACACAGGACATAAAGATGGAAACAGCAGTACATACACCCCGTAGACATCCATCCTGCCATGCGAATCCCAGCGCATACAGCAGCGAAGGTGCTATCCAGTATGGGGATCACCCGCCCACTCGGCGGAACATACCTGCGACTCGCGGAACACATATTAATGGCAAACCAACAACGACAAGTAGGAAGGCCATACTATCGCTAAAATATGGAGTTCACACACATAACCGACATACTGTGATGAATTCATAGGTTCTACATGTACCGCTGTGTTATACTGACAATTCAGTGGCGGATAGTTCACAATGGTACCTGTGAGGATTATGTAAAGCTGTTGCCAACCTGCAGGACTACAGTAACACCCTATGGGTAGATTGTGGAAGGACACGGGTTACGAAAGCACTACATAATATGGGTAGGCGGACAGACATCCGGAATGGGGAACATACGGCGGCAGTCAAACCCACTGGCCGAATGGACACAGTCCAACATGTCCTAAACTTTACATATGCACATCGGTGTCCATTGCAGGACCCAAATATTACTCCTTAAGTGAGTGTGAGCAACATAGTGTGAACCGGAAGAGGTGACAGCCGTGACTACGGCACAGGTAGATATGTGCACCACAGGTGTCTTCAAGGGTGATGACAGCCGCCCATGAAATGCAGGACATATGAATAGGACTCCCAGGCTGCTGCATCCATACACGCACGCCCACATCCCATTTCCGCACACATGAAGGGTGTGCAAGGGTACTGTCGACGGTTGCAGACATGGGATCGTGGGTATGCATATATGGGTGTCGGTGTGGATTGGCAGATGATTCACCGCCCCGCCTGCAAAGCGGACGTGGCCATGGCATATGCGCATTCGCAATACTAATACCGATCATCCACCGGAAATGGAGAATGCAGCTGTGAAATGTTGACAGCCCGATACTAGTGTCCAGTAGGCAGTTCCCATGGATGGACAAACGACGCCAAGATGGCACCCATAGCTGCCAACCTGGGGGAATCCCACAGCTGTTGCAAGGCATAACCCAGGGAATACAGATACGGTGTACAGTACACACACCCCATTCAAAGAAAGACCGCTGGGCAGATACCGCGCATACACAACACACCATGTGCCAGCACATCTATGGGGATCACACGCCCATACAGTGGAACAGAGCGGTCACCTGTGTAAAGACACCAATGGCACAATCTCCACGCCTGCTGGGAATGACATAGGATGCTGAAACTATGGCGCTGACACCAAAGAAAGACATCCTTCGTGAATTAATAGGATTGATGTCAATACAACATGGCAAACACCCAATGAACAGGGAAGACTTGCTGGCACCCTATGGCCCCAAACAATGTCACACATAGGTAGATGGAACAGTCAACATAAACTTTTCGCCCACGACAGGTCGTGATATGGTATCCAAAGGTACTTCATAGACATGTATGCGCTTATCACCCGCTGGCCCCTGGAGACTTACACATAACATGGAAGTATCCAGGCTTTAAATGTCCACCCTTACACTTCCATTTGTCACTTTCTATGCGAGCAATGGGGATGTAGCCACAGCATAGAAAGCAGAGACGCATTGCTAAACACACACATGTCACCATCACAGAAAGCATACTATGAACACACGATACATGATATTGTACTATGCAACACAAACAAACCGAAACATGCAGCAAGAATAGTCACCGTAGATCGACATAACCCAAGTCCTCGTAACATTGGAACAGTTCATGAAAACAGTCAACGTTTTCGTTGTTTTCACAACGTGAGCAGGAAATATGCTATGTTCACGAATGTTCACAAACAACAATGTGAGTCCTAACATGATTTTAAATATCACACTGTTGATTGTGAACACTGTAACAATTTGCTTATTCAGATGTATGGTCGAAAGCAACGGAAACACACACACACACGGAAGGGACGGGAGATGAACCTATGCCTATTTACATGAACTCAGTACAGTATGAATCAATTACACAACGCGCTACCGAGTTAACTGACGTGAGCGCTGTCGAAGGCATACATGTAGGCTGCTGACGTCACCCGCAAGACAATAGTTGGCACAGCCAAGGCATGTGTTGCGGAGCGTCTAAAAGCATAATCAGTCGCAGAGGCAGCTGGAAACACACACACACGGAAGGGACGGGGGACGAACCTACGACTATCTACATGAACACACTACTGTATGAAGCATTTACAGAACGCTACCGAAGTTTGCTAAACAGAGCGCTGTCACAGGCATACTTGTAGGCTGCTGACGCCAGCCGCGAAGACAATAGTTGGCAATAGCCAAGGCATGTGTTGCGGAGCCGCCTAAAAGCATAATCAGTCGCAGAGGCAGCTGGAAACACACACACACACAGAACGGAAGGGACGGGGACGAACCTACGACTATCTACATGAACACACTACTGTATGAAGCATTTACAGAACGCTGCCACCGAAGTTTGCTAAACAGAGCGCTGTCACAGGCATACTTGTAGGCTGCTGACGCCAGCCGCGAAGACAATAGTTGGCAATAGCCAAGGCATGTGTTGCGGAGCCGCCTAAAAGCATAATCAGTCGCAGAGGCAGCTGGAAACACACACACACACACAAACGGAAGGGACGGGGACGAACCTACGACTATCTACATGAACACACTACTGTATGAAGCATTTACAGAACGCTACCGAAGTTTGCTAAACAGAGCGCTGTCACAGGCATACTTGTAGGCTGCTGACGCCAGCCGCGAAGACAATAGTTGGCAATAGCCAAGGCATGTGTTGCGGAGCCGCCTAAAAGCATAATCAGTCGCAGAGGCAGCTGGAAACACACACACACACACACGGAAGGGACGGGGACGAACCTACGACTATCTACATGAACACACTACTGTATGAAGCATTTACAGAACGCTGCCACCGAAGTTTGCTAAACAGAGCGCTGTCACAGGCATACTTGTAGGCTGCTGACGCCAGCCGCGAAGACAATAGTTGGCAATAGCCAAGGCATGTGTTGCGGAGCCGCCTAAAAGCATAATCAGTCGCAGAGGCAGCTGGAAACACACACACACACGCACACGGAAGGGACGGGGACGAACCTACGACTATCTACATGAACACACTACTGTATGAAGCATTTACAGAACGCTACCGAAGTTTGCTAAACAGAGCGCTGTCACAGGCATACTTGTAGGCTGCTGACGCCAGTCAAGAAGACAATAGTTGGCAATAGCCAAGGCATGTGTTGCGGAGCGTCTAAAAGCATAATCAGTCGCAGAGGCAGCTGGAAACACACACACACACGCACACGGAAGGGACGGGGACGAACCTACGACTATCTACATGAACACACTACTGTATGAAGCATTTACAGAACGCTACCGAAGTTTGCTAAACAGAGCCCTGTCACAGGGATACTTGTAGGCTGCTGACGCCAGCCGCGAGACAATAGTTGGCAATAGCCAAGGCATGTGTTGCGGAGCGTCTAAAAGCATAATCAGTCGCAGAGGCAGCTGGAAACACACACACACACACGCACACGGAAGGGACGGGGGACGAACCTACGACTATCTACATGAACACACTACTGTATGAAGCATTTACAGAACGCTGCCACCGAAGTTTGCTAAACAGAGCGCTGTCACAGGCATACTTGTAGGCTGCTGACGTCAGCCGCAAGACAATAGTTGGCAATAGCCAAGGCATGTGTTGCGGAGCGTCTAAAAGCATAATCAGTCGCAGACGCAGCTGGAAACACACACACACACAGAGACACACACAAACGGAAGGGACGGGGAACGAACCTACGACTATCCACATGAACACACTACTGTATGAAGCATTTACAGAACGCTACCCAGTTTGCTAAACAGAGCGCTGTCACAGGCATACTTGTAGGCTGCTGACGTCACCAGAAAGACAATAGTTGGCAATAGCCAAGGCATGTGTTGCGGAGCGTCTAAAAGCATAATCAGTCGCAGAGGCAGCTGGAAACACACACACACACGCACACGGAAGGGACGGGGGACGAACCTACGACTATCTACATGAACACACTACTGTATGAAGCATTTACAGAACGCGCTACCGCGTTTGCTAAACAGAGCGCTGTCACAGGCATACTTGTAGGCTGCTGACGTCAGCCGCAAGACAATAGGTGGCAATAGCCAAGGCATGTGTTGCGGAGCGTCTAAAAGCATAATCAGTCGCAGAGGCAGCTGGAAACACACACACACACACGCACACGGAAGGGACGGGGGACGAACCTACGACTATCTACATGAACACACTACTGTATGAAGCATTTACAGAACGCGCTACCGAGTTTGCTAAACAGAGCGCTGTCACAGGCATACTTGTAGGCTGCTGACGGCACCCGCAAGACAATAGTTGGCAATAGCCAAGGCATGTGTTGCGGAGCGTCTAAAAGCATAATCAGTCGCAGAGGCAGATGGAAACACACACACAGACACACACACACACACACACACACACACACACACACACACACACACACACGGAAAGGACGGGGGACGAACCTACGCCTATCTACATGAACACACTACAGTATGAAGCATTTACAGAACGCGCCACCGAAGTTTACTGAGCAGAGCGCTGTCAGGAGGCATACCCCTACGTGAGTGGTATCATTTGCAAAGGCAATGCGCCCGCTCAGGTGTTCGGACAGAGTGCGCAGTCACGCAGTCTGTTACCATCCTGTCGCCGCACACCAACACGCTAGTGCTGCAGTCGAGAATAACAAGTAACTACTGATCAGTACATCACTGCATACTGGGCATGCTCAGACACTTAGACTCGGCACAGGGCAGACATGCATACACATGTTGCGACGGCATGGGTGGCGAATGTGGACCGTCGGTGTGTCCAGCCACACAACAGAAACCTGGCCATGCCACAGACGTGGCCGCTATGGGGATAGAGGCATGCACCCGGGTATTACTGCAGACGGCTGCGGTGTGCACTGTGCTGTGTGTCTATCTACACAGCTGCCTACTGGGCATGCTCAGACACTTAGAGTCGGCACAGATCAGACATGCATACACATGGTGCGACGGCATGGGTGGCGGAATGCGGACCATCCTGTGTGTCCGCCACACAACAGTAACCCGGTCATGCCACAGACGTTGTTGTTGCTGCGGCGAATATGTAGGTGCAATTAACCATGTGTAGGACTGGCCTACAGTTTGTTGCATGCTACAGACAACCCTCACAAACACAGGATACCTTCACAGATGTCCTGAGGACACTGGTGAGTGGGCATGCTCTCACAACAGCACCGTTTGTGTGACATGAACCACCCATACATAGCCTGGGAACATTACCCATGGCACAACACAGTACGCCAGCAGTCCCAGGTGTTCACACACCTGGCCACTGTTAAACAGCCATGCACCATACATACCAGGGGATGTCTGACAGTTCTGCCCATCACGCATGGTGAGGATAGGCCCCACACAGGATGTACAGCCCTCAATGGTGATGCAAGACCGTATAGTGGATCCACTGGTCATCCACTCACTGTAACCAACACCAGCATGGGGACCTCAGTGATGACCTCTCCACAGAAAACCACACACATCATATGACCGTGTGGTACCCTACATGTCCTCCATGCCAATGTTGAACAGAGGCCAGACCGAAAACGCCACCGAATGCCTTCCCGACCACCCACATGCATGTCTGCAACAGGAAAACATGATGACATCAGGACCTTGTCCACCACAGGTAGGCACATGGTGTGGTGGACCGCAGCCACTGACTACCTGTACATCAACAGTTGGAGCTACTACATGGCAGGGCAATGACAGTACCAGGGAAACCATCACCCATTCATACCGGCCACCATACGGCCCCACATACCAACATCCAGGTCCGCCTGGGAGTGGTACTGCAGAGGGCACATGAGACAACCACAGGGCCTTCCCTAACTGTGGTAAGGACATGGTTGGGGCACACAGACCTGCCTGGAAATGGTCCAGAATGGTACAACAGTCACTGCACCCACAGACATTGTCTGCATACCACAGGACATGTTCCATGCATACATCCCCCAACAGGGAACATATCCATCCCACCAGAGTGTATCCTCCCAAACATGTCATATGGCCTGGGGTGATCCCATATCTCTATGGCGCTTGACACGCCAGCAATGGGCACCGATGGTTTCCCTGGCTGTGTGCTACCCATCCTCTTTGAGGCCCTCGGCCCACACATGCGCCACTGTGTCATGTTAGCCTTACTATGGGCTATGTCCCCAATGGATGCCATATGGCATCTGTGGTCCCACTATGCCAGGGTAGTGCTCCTATGGACTGTCAACAGCCACACCCTATACGCTTGACAAGTGTTGTCTGCAAAGCTGTGTGGAGGTCCATACAGGTGGTCATGGTTACAGTTAGCGTGTACAGCCAATACCGAACATACCCACAACTACATAGTCAAGGGCGGATCCAGCCTCCCGAACCTTCTCGCCCATTCTGGAGTTTTCACCAAGGCCATTGATGGGGATATGTGGGTTTGCACACAGTACCATGACCTGGTGGGAGCGCTCAGAGCACACTACACATGGGACCCATGTAAAGGCTCGCCAGCATACATGTGGGGACATATGTCACCCGATGCTTCTCACACAGGTTGGAGGTCACACCACACAGGGTTGGTGCTGAAGGTGCTTTGTCACACTCATATCTGGACCCAGTGGAGGGCCACAGGGCTCACTCCTGTGCACCCTGCCAGATGGCATCCGACCTTCCAATGTGCATGCAATCATAGGGGGATTGTAGCAGACAAGGTATGCAGATGACTACGCACCGCCGACATACCCAGCACCCCATGTTACACCCACATCCACCTAGGGCGTCATAGACATGGCTGACTGGTGCCAGAGCCATGGCCTGCTACCAAATGCCAGAGAAGGTGCAGCCCTACCCAGTGTGAAGAACATGTTCGTCCCAATGTCACATGTAGGTGGTACGCCATTAAAGATGGTGGACATGTTCAGGGTAATGGCTACCACACCTGTTGGCAACCTCTGTCAACACACACAATGGCAATGTGGGTGTGAAGACATTCCATTGTGGCCTCCTGGTCTGGATGGAATGGCAACCACATCAGGGTGTTCATTGTACCCCTGTACACATCACACACCAGTGCAATGACTGCGCATAATGGCACATGTGGCCTGTAGCTAACCTGACGCCTGCAGCACTCGGAAGGACCGCAAACGTTCCACAAGACGGGGATGACGCTGTTAGGACATGTGTCACAAGGTGCACGGCCAAGGGGACACTGGCTGTGGATCTGCACAGCACAGCTGCTCCGGGTGATCTGTGCCCGACATACACGGCCATGTCTGACCTGGGTGACATGGGCACATTCCACCTCCCAGGCCCCATGCGAACACGGGCACAGAAGCGACTGTCAGACACCTCAACCCAAAGATGAGTGGGACGTGCTGGGGGAACAGGGTAACGGCCAGACACACACTACAACATGGGGAGGAGTGCCAGGCCATGTGAAGGAAAGGCCCTGACTGCCTTTGTCCAGGACTGCTACTGACGTGTGGATGTGTGACTATAGTTATGCGCCAGTCAACCTCTGTGTGTCACTGCTAGACCAGGGACTGGGGACTGATGGATATGGCATCACCATCCTGAGGGGTGTTAGATGCCACACACAGTCATGCTAGGTCCACACATGTCGTAGGGCACATATCCTGTCACGTTCATGTGTGCCTATGTACCCATGTAGGGTCCATGCCAGATGTGGGGCACTGGGCTATGCTGATTTTGCCAGACATGCCTGTGTGTACACCACTACTACAAGGCGGAGACTAATCACAGTGCTCCCAGTGGGCACGCAAGTACACCATCAGTATCATACGGGTTAACTGCACCGACATGGTGCTACACATGTAACCACCACACATACTGTGTACACATATCAATGAATGCTGCACCTGTCCTGCATGGTATGTCTGCTGCATGATGTCCGTGCACAACACACATCACATACACACCTGTCACCAGCCATACACACACACCACAACATACACAGCACGCACTATGCGGACACAGGTATGACATACACCTGTCACTCTCGTTTCCACCCTGTGGATCATAATATGTCAGCTTAACCGCATTGATGGTGTGGCTCACAGTTATGCGGCAGAGACTTAATCATTTGCACAGGGTGATATAAAGCCACAGGCATGGGCTGTACCAATGGATGACATCATGTGTGTGTGTAAGGGCCAGTGCATTGAGTGGGCATGACTATGTAGATTGCATGTGGGTGTGGTGGAGCCCTACAGTTGTGTCTGCTGTGTGTGGGTGTGTGTGTACACAGTTCAGTCATCTGTGTTGCCTACACGGGTATGCTTGGCAGCCCCTGACTGTACAGTGCAGGTGTTACGGCTCACTGTGTCTGCCGGGCGCGGCGACCCGCCTGCCTGGGGTCGCACGGGCACGACCGGGTGGAGGTACAGACTGTCCACTCTCCGATGTCACATGTCCGCTGGAAACGCGCCCACGACGGGCCGCCCAGGGCCACGCCCACGCGGCCTGCTCTGTCCTGGTGTGGATGGTGTGGTAGCAGCTGCAGTGCTACTGCTACCATCACTGTCTGTGTGGGCATGGGAGGTGGCACGCACACGCTGACCTGCAGCAGGTGGTGTTGCTGGCACACGCCCACGCCCTATGCCTCACCCCTACCTGGTGTTCCTGCACGGACTGGCGACGCCAAGGATGGCCAAGCCTCGGTCGATGAGACCAGCCATATCGCCTAATCTCCTATCCAGAACATCGGCAAGATGCTGTTGTGCATTCGCCAATGCCTGGATGCTGTCATTTAGGGTACGGATTGCAGACCTCTGCAGCCTCTGCCCTCCTGGTTCTGCCGCTCGGCACGTGCCTCGCGCCGCCATTACAGTCTGGAACATGCGCCTGGTTATACCAGCTGCTGCACCCTGGACGGCAGGTGTATGTCTAGCGGTGCTCCCCCACGGGCAGCACCTGCCACATGCCTGCGTGGCACTGCACCAGTCCTTACACTGGCAACATCGCGGTGTCCCCACACCTTCTGCAGCCACCACACATTCCTGCTCGGGACAACAGACGCTGACTGACCGTCATCTATGGGCAACGGTGTTGGGGTATGTGTCGGCATCTGAACTGTGTGCAGGGATGAAAGGGACGATGTGTGATGTTCTCCAGTGGCACAGTCTCTGCCTGTGACGACCCTGCCTGTGCCTCATGCACATGCTCATCACCACTAGTATCTGTGGGGACACTAGCATCAGATTGACCGCAGGAGGGTAACGCACCTACAGCACCTGTCAATACAAAGACATACCATCGGTTACAATACAGACACACACACACACACACACACACACACACACACACACACACACACACACACACACACACACACACACACACACACACACACACACACACACACACACACACACACACACACACACAGCATGCATGTGATTATGCAGGTGGCATGCAGCATTCACACAACACAGACCAGTGAATGCAGACCAGACATTCTTAGTGGCAGTATGTACACTGCCCTGGTGGGGACAGTACAACAGGCAGGTGTCATTTAGTAGGCATGCAGTACACACATTCATGGTAGTTTGCATGCATCAGCGTGATACACCGCGGTGGCCACGGGCAAGTTGGGAGTACACATGGCTGGCAACAGTATGTAATGTACACCGCAAACATGTGCGGTATCATGTGGACGGTGAAGATGGTGTCCCACCGCATGCACCACATCATGATGGCTGTCATGGTGCAGTGTTATGTGTACAGTGTACAGATACAATGTATGTGTAACAGTGATGTCTGTGTAGGTACGCTTGCTGTGAGCTGTATGCATAGCTGTACGGTGTGTGGTGCCGGCTCTGTGCCACTGCACAGTAGCAGGACACAGCTATGTGTCTGTGCGATGCGTGACCTGGACGCATTACATTGCCATGTCTGTAAGCCAGTTCAGCTGCTCAGCAGCACATATATGGTGGACATTGGAGGCACCTGTAGTAGCTGTGGAGAGGAATGTCATGTCACTGGTGTACTACATCAGATGTCCAGGGGTCCACTACATTGATGAACCCACTATGTGTGTACAGGGTGCAATGGTGAGTACCCACTGTGGATGTGCTGTGTGGCAACATGCCTGTAGGTATCAACCATGGCCTTGTCTGTCTGACTCATTGACAATTGTGTGTGGTAGACATTGTGCACACGGCCCTGTGGTGGCCCATGTGACATACACCCATACTAGTGTGACGGTCACATTCTCTACGGATATGCTGACAGTGTGTATGTCTGCTATGTTGTGCATAGGTCATATCATGGTGTGACAATGCTGCAGCCAGACATCCATCGCATGGGACATGGCATGCGCCATGTCACAACGCAGTGCACCGATGCAGGGCATGGGTCACATTGGTAACACCTGTGCTCTGGCCAGATCACAGCTCACTCTGTGGTACTGTGTCCATACTGCACTGGCATACCAATGCATACTACACATGCAGCCATTGTGTAACACCTACACCATTGTATGCATAGCTGAATGCACGTAACACACCAATTGGTTGTGTGGTGTCATACCACTCTACGGTAACGGGTGTATCTACTGTACATGGGTGGTGTGTATGTCGGTGGTGCGAGCTGTATACCGTGACGGGGCACACACAGGTGAGCATGTCATGCCTAGACACATGGGGAATATCAATACAGCAGAACATGCGCTTGACTGGCAACAGACTTACCAGCTACAGACCCTAGGCCTTGCGTCACGCCAGACGCACATGTAAACGCAGTACACAAAGGTATACACATTAGCCATTACTATCTCCACGGTCAGCACTGTGCATGACACATCATGCATGTGTGGTTGCATGTGCTATGCACATGTCTGCTAACACAACATAGCATACAATGGTTTGCATCTTGTGTGGCCATATACCTGGCATGTATTGCTATATCATGTGTTGTACTATGACACCCACACCCACGACGCCTATCATACAAACATGCAACACTGACTTACCATGCAGCTCCAGGCTCATAGCTCGGGAGACACCCACCTCCACGATGGACGCAGGTGTTTCTGCGTGTTGTTCCGTGGGTGTCCCCAGACTAGCCAGGAGCTCCTCCGTAGCTGTGAGTGGGGCTGTGTTGGTGGCCCACCACCCGTCCCACGCTGTTGCCTGGCGATTGCAGCGCACGCTGTCTTGCATGCCGGATCAGGTCTGTGCAGTGCCTGCGGATTTGTTGGTAGCTGCGGTTGGTTCCGCCCACGCTGTTCACCCTCCTGCACAACTCCTCCCACATCTCCTGCCGTTCTTGTGCCTGCTGTGGCACATGGCTAAACAGGGCGCTGTAGTTACTCTGGAGGTATGGTATGATGACCTCCTCCTCCTGTCGGCTAAATGGTGGAAGCCGGAACGTGGCATTATCTGGAAGACATAATGATGGTGGCAGGTCACATTCACACTGCTGTGCTGGCATACTGTTGGAAATGCATTGCTATGACATGTACGACATCTGCACAGTGATCTGTGAAGGGCATCGTGGCGGTGACACAGCCGATGTTGTGGCTTCACACCATTGAGCACTGGGTGTCACATCATATCTGTGTGCCACCCCATCACACTGTGCACGCACCATGTAGATGTTAGCCTGCCATGGACATGTGTACCTGGCTGCACCTATGTCCATATCAGTTGGCATATGTCCCCATGTGACGCCTGTGCTACTGTTCACCAGTACACTGTGTATATGGCAGTACACATCACGCCTGTGTCCATTGTGAACGCCAGCAGCGGCACTGTACACATACACATGGACACCTGCACATGCATGTGTTGTGCCATGTACTTCCACACAGCACTGTACCGGTGCTGGACAACTTGCCCCAGCTCACCTGTGTTACGATGTGATAGACATGGAGCAATGTGTAACCATGACACATTGGCAGGAAAGGCCATGCATAGCGGTACACGCACACATTGTGCAGAGCATCACACAGCACCTGTAACATGACAGGGTGCATCGCCACCACATTACTACTGTGTATGGTTGATAGTGAGAGTGCCTTTTGTCCATTGCACCATGTGGGACCGTGATAGCTCATGCAGCCTTGCTGGTCATCTCTGCATGATATGGCAGGGTATGCCACATACATGGCAATGGGTGTGACCCACTCAGGGGCTGACGGTATTGGCAGGGTGGCTGTCCATTGCTTTTGTCATAGCTGTGTGAAAATGGACATTCCACATGTTTATCACCATGGTGTGGACACTGTCCTCCAGCGAGGTATGCTGTACGCTGCTTGTTGAGGGTGTGTGTGGTGCATGCAGGTATCACACATCCATGCATACACTGTAGCCCTGGCAGGTGCTATGTGCTGGGATGTTGATCGACACAGTGCTGTATGTGTACACACACCGCTATCCCATGCACATGGATATCTGCCTGAACTGATGTGGGTAACACATATGTGTACATACATTGCCCGCTGCCACCCACATGTCTGCTGCTGCACTACACACCGCCATCCCTCCCTGTGTGAATGTGGTGTTGGCCTCAGCAGAGGTATCCGTGTATGGGGACATGGATGTTCACATAGCAGGCCCACTGATGGTATCGTCGAGCAGACCATACACATATCAGGCACACCTCACACATACGACCCATTCATATTGTTGTTCACAATGGTGACACGGCTATATTGCTATGCCGGAGCCATTCACAGACATACATACACAGAGGCATGCACGCCCATCTGTGTCATTGGTCGGACTATTGGTGTGGTTTGGCACCTAAGGTGTTTGACTGCAGGTGGCGAGACCTACTGTGCACATGTCTACATGGTAGGCCTGTTCTACGGTAGGCATCTGTGATGTGCTGTGCACATCTCATACCTGCACATTTGCTTGTTGTCCATCGGTCCACAGGCCAGTGGTGGGACATACAGGGATGTTACGCAACATATGTACATGCGACCCTGTACAACTGTGACGCTAGCCTCTCAGATGCTCATGTGTCGTGGACGTGAACACCGCACACACACATGTGGTTGTGGGCCGCCCATACCCATCTCCACCTGTGGGTTGCTATCATCCCACACACTCCTTGTACTGTATGTTCAGGCTATGCAGCTATGTGGGGCTTGTGTGCATACAATACGATACTATGTGCCTTTGCACCCATCACAGACATTGTCACACAGGTACAACCGCAGCCATACACATCGCAGATTGTTGTCAGCATGTCACATGTGGTACACACCTAACACATCTCCCGCGGACATGGTACTCTGTATGGGCATGTCCAGTAGTGACATACCACAGCTACCCCTACATGACGGCTATGCAGGACATGTCTGTGTACATCTACTGTGACATATACACAAGCAATGCCCCCTACCGACATCACATGGTACTACCTGTGGAGTATGTGTGTCTGCATCCATGCTATGGCCATAGATGACAATTGTACATCTATATGTGCAACATACCTCAGTGGCGTTGTCATGAGCACATGTTCCATGTGTCAATGCATTGTTTGTGTCTGTTGGGCAGTCATTGTTGTGCATGGTTTACATGGCTGACATAGTGTACTGTGTCTGATTCCAGGTACTTCATTGGGCTACCAGCATTGTACATTTCTACAGCACATTCCAGCCATCATGTAGCCAGCTTAGATGACAGTGAGAGGTGTTTCGCCATGTGCACATATGTCACACGATGCAAGGGTGACTGACACACATTGTCGGACTGGGTTCTGACTGCTGTGGATGTGTGTACCGTGTTGACAACCATGACTGCACCAGATGGTGTCTTCTGGATGTGTGACATTCACAACAAACACCCACATTCACATAGCAGCACATCGTCCACGACAATTGACATTCCTGCCTGAACACTGTGTACGGTATGTTTGTATGACCACTGCATATATCACTGGTGGCCACCAGCATGGCTGCCTACAACAGCAGTGTGTATCCTGTGCAAACATGGTTACACCAGTCACACCACACCTGTGCCAGCTGGCCCTGTAGTGGGTGACAGTGCAGTTCCATTCATCATGTAACAGTATACATCATGCACCAGTATGTTGCAGACATGTGAACGGCTGTGCTACTCAACATATGCACACATGACACATCACCTGGTACACCGTGGTTCTGCCTTGCCACCTGCTATTGTGACCACCCTGTGATGACATTGTACGCCCACATGGACTTGGACATGTGATGGCTCAATGGTGAATTAACCGCCCAGGTGTGTGTCTAGCCAGGTGTCCAGTAGCCACTGGTCTGCATGCAGGGATAGTCTACATTGGCCTACTCTGTCACTGGGACTGTTGACTATGGTCATACTGTTGGTATGCAGGCATGTGCTGTTTGTCCAGTCTGATAGTCGTGTTGAACCACACTACCGTGGCACACATGACGTGTGGACATCTGGCTAAGGTGTGCAGCCCACATGTACATCTTCTCATGCTATGCTGCCTGTGCAGCGGTGTCACATGTCTGCCTCTGGCAGGGCTGTCACAGGTAGGCACAGCATGCAGTGATGTGTGACAATGCTTACACCCTCCACTGTGCTGTACAGTAGCACTGCACACACAGTACAGCACACATGTCATTTATCTACGGTGCCTGGGACATGCCTCCATGCCCTACACGGCACACCTGCCAGTCCAGATTGTACACAGATCATACCTCCCAGTCACATACCTGACTGCCACACACACAGGTGGGTGGTTCCCACACCACACCGTGATTTACACACATACTGTATTTTCCCATGACACATTGCATCATAGGTAGTCCATGTTCAGATACCCATGTTTGTGGCCAGTACACACATTGTGACGCCGACAGTGCAGACACTGTACACCACAGGTTACATGCCAGTCGGGTTGGCATGCTGTACATTGCACCTGGGACAGTTGCTACTGCTATGTATTGCCGGCAACAGGACCTTCCCTAGTATGGACTCCCACGAACCACACATGCTTGGCCATGCAGTACGCATAGCTGGGTGACACATTACACCCACATACCATACCTGCAATCCCCTCAGCATGCACCAAACCTCCCTATGTCTGTATGCTAGGCCTACACACCTCCCCCCTCTGTTTGCTGAACATCCATGCTTACCATCCCTGCTAGCGACACCCTAAGCACACAACCATAGCAGCATGCATGGTACATACACACTACAGCCGGTATTACTGACATCCACTGACAGAGGTAGTTGAGGGCATGGCACCCGGGCCGATGGACAGTCTATGTGCCTATGCCAACAGTGATCACAGTGCACTTCTGCTACATTTACACACTGGTAGGGACCATGCTATTCCACACTGAGACATGGTGGTGCTGGCATTTTCACAGACGCCACAGTGGTATTCCTGTTCCATGCACACGTGCTGTATGGGCACATGTGCAGGCTGTTGCACGGTAGTTTTGTTCACCTGTGTGTTGTGTGTCACTTGACAGTCATGGTGTGTCCTGCTGGTGCATGACATACTCCACAGCTAGCTACCTACACATGACTGCCAGACATTGCAGTGTGGGCCCTCACGCAGTGTGGTGGTATGTCTCTGCTGTTTGACTACATCCACATTCAATGCAGCATACCACGGTCATGCAGGCATTGACGACACAGATGTTGCTGGCATCCTGCCTGCCAATGGGGTACCTACCAACAATACACACTCTCACTCACTACAGGGTTCCAACTTGGCTGGACATTGTATTAACCCTGTGGACACATACATAGTACTGTCATGCACATGTTATGTCTGGGAACACAGTCCCAATGTCACCTCCAACCGCCGGTTGTTGTATCCCGCCAACCTGGCTGTTACATGTCTCTGCAGCAGCACACGCCAGTGACTGCTAGCCCATTCATGTCGTTGTGCACCCTGACCACCACACTACCACATCTATCACACTACACATGGATGGTACTGCATTGCACGTATGGGGCTGCATCTCTACACCCATGACTGGGCCATTCAGTATGGCACTGGGCCACATCTTGACATACATGCTTCACAACTCAATGACTACCTGCATGCCTTTCCTGGCACCCTTGTTGGGCTTCTGTGCGCCACAGCACACCACATCCCATGCTGGCCACCTGTCATATTATTGCATGGGTGGTTGGGGTGCTACAGAGGGTATCACATCAGACATGATCCGCTCTTTGCCCTTCAGCACCATTCCACTTTATGCTATTGACAGTGTACACATCCAGCATCACATTGTACCGTATGTTTCGGCATGTTATGCCATGTGCCTTCTGTACAGTTCACACAGTGGTGCAGGCATATCATGCTGACTACAACATTTCAGGGACGTGTGGCATTGCACGTTCCTCAGACATGTGGCCCCTCTTGCTCAATATTTGATAACGAAAACTACCTGCTGTCACACAGTACTGTACATGCCTACATGTACCACTTCTACATACCTGGCAGCATTCTAGCTCATCCTGCTCATGTTGCTGACACCCATACAGGTGTCAGTGTGGCAGATATATCATGTAGATATCATTGCATCAGTTACATCACACATAGTGCATACACATCACATTTGCATACTGACAGTCATGCGGTGTGTATCACATGGATACTGTCCGTATACAGGCATATCACGTTGTACATGGTTGATGTACACACACATGGCCCACATGGTGCTGTGGTTGCCATATTACACCATAGCGTGGGTACACATGTGCAGGACTACACATTTCTGGACCGTATGTCTAGCTGATACCTTGGATGCCCTTGTACCTGTGCCATACACACATGTACACGCAGGCCGTGTTACAATGACACATGTGTGGTGTACCTTACACAATGGATACAACGTTACATGTCTCAGTATAGTCATGCTGTGCTCTCTACCCAGCTCAGACAGTTGACATATGCAAATGACAGTCATGTAACACATCTGTGCTCACCTGCATGCCACTAACACAGGGTTGTAATGTACTCTGCCATGGGCCATGTTCTCCACAGTACTGATGCATGTAGTACTCCTACATGGCGTTTGCTGTGGGCAGGGGGGGAGTAGCAGTCCTGCATGTGTGCACACATGCCACATTGCTCAGCCCGGGCGTCTGTGTGACATCCACAGACTGGACACACACCATGCTGTGGGACATAGGTCCTGTGCACATCCCACAGGGGCACACTGTGTCACTAGTGTGATAGCTGCCTTGCTGGTGGGTGACACACACCCATGGTACCACCACAGCAGACGTATTGTATAGACATGACAGTTGACATCCAGTTCTGCCGTTCAGTGGACACTACCATGGGGGGGTGTCAGTACTGTGTACATTGCACATGTGTTTACACACGGCCCTGCTGGACATCATTGTGGCACACATTGCACCTGCTATGGAACGTTTGGACATGGTCACTTGCTGTTACCTCCATTTTGGGTACCTATTCTGCTACTACATTGTCCCATATGTGCAGGCCATACATATCTTGTGTATGTATATAACATTAGCCCATCGCTCCATCATGCATGCTATGCCTGTGATACTGTCTATGATTTGTGAACATATCCATCATGCCAGCTTTGCATTACACATAATTGACATAGTCGCCTTACCGCGTGATAGGTGCACGTCGTGCGCACATTCCGTATGACATCGACGGTATATGCCCATGCACATGTGTGCTGTGACACTATACATAAATGTCCTATCCCCTGCTGTGGCACTTCAGTGTTGGATATCCACTGCCAACATCGGGCGTGGGTGGTGGCATTGTTCTGTGTTTGCAACCCCTATGGCAGACCTGGGGTAGGGTTACCACCTGTGCCTCTTTGCAAGGGACAGTCCTCCTCCTTGGGCAGTTGTGTCCTGACAAATGTATCACAAATGGCAAATGTCCTGAGATTGTGGGACATCACTATATCCCATTCTTATGTAAGAGTTGCATAACATACTTATTTATGTATGTACATTCCTAACTGTTACAAGACACACAATAAGCAACTGACCTGCTACAAGACTACACATTTCATTATGCAAAAGAGTAGAGTTCTAACCTTTGTACTGACCATGGGTATGTGTCCACCTGTAACATCTGAAGTGTGTCCCGACGATTTCCCACTTTGGCCTTTTGAAAGGGTGGCAAGCCGCCCTGGGGTTATCGCGGGTGTTTACATGTTGTCCCACTGCTGTGCACACGTTGTCCACAGTTGTTGGTATGCTGCGCTGCTTTAGCATTACATATCCAACCTTCTCTCTCTGCCTGATGGACAGGTAACTTTACCTACACACAGCGTTCAGATACTTTACAGATTCGGCATACGTATGGTGCGTTACACACCAGTACATGTCGTGGGTTCGACATACCTTTCCGGCCTTTTGTTTTGATTTTCGCCTCTATTCACCTTTTCTCTTTGTCTGCTTTGTCTGCGTTCGTATGAACATACGGTTTGAATATCCAGGGGTCTTCCTTATATTCGGTAAGTCCGCCTGATGCATGTGGGTTAATCAGGCCAATAGCTGTTCCTCCGTGTGTACTTATGCGCATATCAGCGCTGATCCCCCTTCCTTTCGCTCGTTACGTCGGCACTAGGCCATGGTTCTTTCCTCGTGTGGCCGTTGGTTATTTGCAATACCTTCGTGAGGATGGTATGTATTGTATCATGTTTGTGTGACTGCATCCGCTATGTGTGTTGTCGGGTACATTTCGCTGTGGTGTTAGCCGTGGATTGTGTGTGTTGGGTATGGTATTGTGTTCATGTGGGTCCCCGTGTCCTGGCGGCGTCTGTCGATGGCGTTGTGCATTCAAATGTGTTACCTGGCTGTTATTTTCCTGTACATAGCGAATGCATGGATGCATGAGCCGCTGCTAGTGTTTCCCAGGAGCTTGTTGTGGGTATGCCGCTGTCATTCACTGCCTGTATGTGTTTGCTACTGTTTTAGCTGTTATCCTTTGATATGTGCAATGGGGTATATCTGCGGATGTGGGTGACGGGACGGTGTGTGAGTCTTGCATTTATACATACCAGATATGCTTGTGTGTGTGCTCCATCCGTGCTTAGGGAGCTGCGGGTTACCTGTGTGTTGTTCGGGGAATGTTTGTTTTGTTGATGTCGTCTGCTGTCGGTATCGCCTGCATGTGTGCTTCCTGCACGTATTCCTCCTTCACATCGGTTATATATCTGCGGATGTTCGTCCGTGCCTACCATCCATTGGCATTTTGTCGCTGATAGTTACGGTGATTGTGGTCCTATACTTGGGCGGACTGTATGCTACCGTAGCCTCCTATGCGTGTGCCGCTTGCGTACGGCACGGTCGTGGAACGCAGCGCGGTACTGACCGGACTGTGACAGTCCACGATCGGTGCCGGATGGCACATCTGTGATTTTCGCCGTACATGCCTGATGCTGTGTAACGCTGCCGACGGACCGTGTGGAGTGTATGCGTTATGGCCGCCATACCTGTACCTACGTGGTTTGTACATGTGTCCTTTGCATCTCCTGTTTGCTATGGCCCTGTGGTACACTTTGGGACATTTGCGCTTTGCATCATTTACGCCGCCATGCATAGCCACTGAGGAGATGTCGGTACTACTTTGTGGGTACTGCTGTACATACATCGCCTATGGTTCCTGTACTGTATGCTCACGCCTATTATTACACTCCGGCTGTGACATGTCACCTTCATACACAGTTTACACTGGCACACACATTACACACACAGCGGAACACACGACAACCTCACCTCACACATACACATATTGCCGCCATGGCTGTCAACCTTCTATTGCCAGAGTGGGGAACACACACAGTAGTAATGTGAAACACATGGGCATAATGTGGAACACATAGTAATGGCATAGTGACAACTTCAGCTAAGTAGGTCATAGGTTGATTATGATATGCTGATTTACTTACAGTGAAGAACCTTTACTAACTTACTATGAGTACATTCTATTTACCAGGATGTCATTTATATACATTCCTAACAATGGTTGTTTGAGAGACATTTTCAATGTGGAACTTGGAGGAACTGCGAGGAACATGCACTGTTTTACACCCCAGATGAGGTCGTTCCTCATAATGTCGCATACACTTCACTGGTATGCTTTCCGCTTCCGACGGTTGGACACAATACCTACGGCACGCTATCGGTGGCGGCGTGTATCTCCGCACTCATGTCCTATGGATATGCCCCGCACATATGTAGGGTTGCCACCTTTTCAAATGGCCAAGGTGGGACATTTTAGTACGTCGCCAGGTTTTGCATGCCAACACATACCCACGGCCAGTACAGAGGACAGCGATTCACTTTTTTGACGGAATACAAAGCTGTAGCATTACAGTTGCTTATTCTGTTTATTATCATATTTAGATGTTTCTTCTACAAAATAACTGTTTTCTGCAACTAATAGAGTAATTATGGGAAATGGTTTTGTCCTACAATCTCAGGACATTTGCCATTTTGTCATTGTTTTTGCAGGACACAACTGCCCAAAGGTGGACTGTCCCTCACAACGGGACAGGTGGTGACCCTACACATATCCCGTTACTGTACCGTGGACCGGTGACCATCCCGACACGCCGATATGTATTGCTGCAGGTTAACATTTCCATGGCTGGCGTTACCTGCCCTGCCCACCCTCCAGGATGATCGGGTTGTCGGTCACTATGTTTAATATGTGGTGATTTCGCCTTACTTATCTGTGACCTTGCATCCCTGGGTTCCATATTACCCTGTTGTCCTTTCTATCTGTGTATGCGCGTACATATATTTCTACATGTGTACTGATATGTATTTCGTATCTGTGTATGCAAATGCGCATGTGTGGTCGACTGCGCCGATAGTGGCAGCATATGGCTACGCCGTGTGCTGTTGAACCCGGCGCGGCGTTGAGGTGTTACCCATGCTCTGCTGACTATTGGGTGTGCAGTGTTTGGCGGTGCCTTTGTTGGAGTCACACATACGTCCGCATTACGTACGGCGGACATGTTTGTGTGTGCGCCCATTTTACTGTGTGTGCAGGTCAGAAGGTGTCAGTCCATGGGGCCTACACTGTCAAAGTATGTGCTATCGTTCCCTCTTTGCCAGGGCGTATTATTGGGTACGCCTCTGTCTACCTACTGGGGCTGGCTCAGTGTGTCCGTGGCGCCGCACGCCCTGTGCCTGTGCTTGCCCTGGCAGTTGTGGCGGGCTTGGTGGCCCTCCGGCATTATGTCCCTGCAGCAGCTGTTTCCGCAGAATCATATTGTGTAGCATACAACATACTATGAATATGTGGGCAATTGTGCCTGGAGAGTACTGCAAGGCTCCACCGGATGTATCCAAGCACCGGAACCGTGATTTCCACATCCCGAACACACGCTCTATGATTATTCTCGTTTGTGCGTGTGCCTCATTATGGCGTTCTTGCATGTGTGTGTGCATTTCTGATGGGTGTCATCAACCACGGCTCCAGTGCGTAGCCAGCATCCCCCACAAGGTGACCTTGTGTGATGTCCCCACTGGCGAATACCTGATACAGCTGTGAGGCATGCCAGATATGGGAGTCGTGGTAGCTTCCAGGGCTGCCAGCACACACATCCATGATAATGCCCTGCGCATTGCACACCACCTGGCAATTGATGGAGGGGTATCCCTTGCGGTTTATGTAGCGTCTACCCTGCTCCCCAGGTGGTGCTGACTTGATTTCTATGTGCGGACAGTCTATCGCACCCAGAACCTCCGGGTATTGTGCCACACGGTGGAAGCGGGGCATATTGGTAGCCAAGTGCTCCTGACATGTGCGGAAGTTTATGTGCTGATGGGCATGTGGTAACCTGGCACCGAGGAACTGGTGTAGTACCCTGGATGCTGATGCCTGTGAGATGCCCATTATGTCCCCGGTGGCCTTTGAAAGGTACCTGTAGCCAGTATTCGCAAGCTCACACATACCTTTGTGTCCACTGGGATGGGCTCCCCTCTGTTGTCTCTTGTTCTCAGGCGCGCCGCACAGCCCCACTATTTGCTGTAACGTGTCCCTGTCCACCCTGTAGCCTACTATCTCCAGGTCTCGCAGCCCCTGGTAGGTCACCCTTGGTCTGAACACTCTCCTTCTCCTGTGAGGCCTACGGTAGTTGTCGGCACCACCTCCGCAACTCCGTCTGTCTCTGCCACATACCTATGCATCACGGCCACGGCGGCACCCAGCATATAGATGTTAAAAGTTCCCGTCTGTTTACACCCCACGGTCGGTGCGGCTTGGAAATCGCGCTGTGTGTTGTGCGCATTCACATTTATTACTGTTGTGCTGTATACCGGTGATGTCATTGGGTGTGTCTGTGCGCCCTATCCATGGATTATTTCCGTGGTTTTACGCTTGCAGCTGCAACGGTACTGCCTGTAGTGTAACATTACAGTTGCCTGCATTGCCTTCGCCTGGCATCTTACATTACTGCATCCTGCCGCACATGGCATATGATGCATTTTATCTGCGCCGCAGTTATGCTACATCTGTACTTGGCTGTGCTATTTCGGTTCTTTGCTCTTTGCATTTCTACTACATCCCCTATTATCTTTGCTCTCATATGCCTCCCCTTTCCGTTCTGCAGGAGTCTGCATGCAGACTTATCAGCTGCCGGGCGCTGCCCTTCCTGCATTGATTGGTGTTAATTGCTCGTTACGGATACATTTACACTGCTTCCGCATTTTCGTATTCTCAGCATTACCTTCCTATATGCCTGGTTGTTGCCGTTGAGGCGATCACATGACTGGTTTCGGGAACGAGTCGTCCTCGTGCACATGCATTTGTACGCATTCTGTACTGTCAGCGCATCTATTTCCTAACACGCCAGTCATGATGCTGTAATATGCATTGTACAGCCCAGGTTTGCTGTCCTCCAATATCCTTCCTCCTACAGTGGCACACCCCTGTGTGGTTGACATGTATCTGGTGTAGGCCACTCCTCGGTGTAGTACCGCTTCGCCGCTTGCTCCATCCTTACGCTGGCGCCGCTTTTGCGATTCACTATTATCTGCCTCATTTGCATGGAATTGACTACTAATACCTGGTTACGGCGCCGACGCCTCCACCTTGACAACCATTGCGCTGGGGTTGCAGCTTTACATACATACTATGGTGTGTGGTGGCTGTGCAGCTGATTTGTGTTCTAATGCTCTTTTCGGACATTATCATATTATTTCATTGCTTTACAACTTCTGTGCACACATCCCGGGTCTGCTGTTCTTTTTCACGACGTGCCATTTATGTCATTTTACATTTTGTGCATATTTTCTTTGGACATTCTCGGTGCCTTTCCACATTGGCATATTGCACCTATATGATACCTGACTTTGACAGCCTTCCGTTACTCCTCCGGTATGTTTGGGTAAATGTAAACCGTTTTTGGTTTACATTGCCGCGTTCACGCCATACTTCGCGCCACTTGGATCGCTATTGCCCTCATTTGCATGGTGCAATACCGCACAGTGTGTTTTGCATACCTACGCGGGCAAGGGACGGTCCGGGCGACGCCGGTAGTGCACGTGGAATTCATTCATACCTGAATCGCTAAGCAGCCATATTTGGCGTTATAACGCCGACGCTATGCTGGCGCCTGGCGCAAGGTTCATGAATCCCGGGGCAATACAATAAAATGCTTTCATAATACATAAGTACCATTCCTTTCTGTTTTTCTCACATATATTGTTTTTTATTTTCCATAACACAATTTTGTTTTAGTACTCTTTCATTTCTTTATTCACAATGTTTTTACTTCATTTTGTAACTTCCATTCCTTCCCACAATTATTTGTATTTATAATATAGTATCATTTCTATCAAGTTTTTATTTTCCTTCATAATTCCTTTTAATACCTTATATAAAATTAAATATGCTACATGTACTATTGGGCTTGTTTAACCCAAACCTCCTTGCTCTTCTTTCATATACAGAATCATTGTTTTGACTGGATTCAGTCTGGATCCCCATATAAAAGAGAATATAATCATCAATTCCTTTTCATACTTAATAGGAATCATATAGATGTTAGCAACATGAGCAATTTTTCCTATTACCATGGTGTTCAACAAATATGCTTTTTCTATATGAAAATCTATGTGATTTTTCAAAAATAAGTCATATCCTTTATTTCTTTGAGTACATTATCCCATTGTTGTTGTCTATATTCATTCCAAATGTTATTCCTAATATAGCTATATATTTTTCATTGAACTCAACACCTCTTATCATACATTCAAAACCAAATCCTTTACTTTTCTCCTTATTTATACTTATTTTTTTTTAAATTTATACTTACATTTTCATTTACTTTTTCCATCTATACTTTCTGTATTTTTTTCTTCTTTGCTGTAAATCCTTAATGTGAAGTTTCTTCTCTGTTTGGAGTTTGATACTTTTCTTTCTGCTTTTCCTTCTGCATTACTATACCCTCAAACAATCTATTTTCCTTCAATTATCCTCATGTATAAGTTCAGCATCTTCTTTTTTTATTTTACCCATCAAGACTCCCCCCCCCTAGAAATGTCCTTGCTACTCTCTGGTTTGCTCACCACCAACAAATCCTGTTATAAATCATACTGCAGCCCTCCTGACTGGAGGCTGTAATAAAAACATCTCCACTGTCTGTGGACTCTGCAGTAAAATGTTCCTGTTGAAATCTGCATTCTGTGAAGGTTTGACTACCTTTCACTTCTGTCTCCATATCATCAGAATTATAATGTATGACCATTACATCAAGATACTGCTTTCCCCATATCTCCATCACACTCCTTTCCTCCCTTATCTGAGGTGAAAAGTCAACTGCATCAGTTGCTTTCCACACTTCAATTTCAGATTCAATAACCAATACATTTTTTTAATGAAATTAAACTGTCGACAACAGTTTTGGATATCATACCAATATGCCTCCTTCTGCTTTGAGCTGCTTACATAGTCAGAACAGAAACAGGAAGTGCCACAGTACTAATGATCTTATTCATCTACACAGTGATGAGTGGGTTTTTTTAATTGATATAAACATTACATATAATTTACATATTTAAATTATTTACATCTATTTACAGATCTCCATACATTATAAACTTTAATTTAAGCATTTCCCCCACTCTTTTATCCACAACCAATACATTATTTTTTCCAAAATCTTTGTCAAAGTCCATTTTGTATTGTATTTAATTTCATTTAGTCTCTCATTCCATATAGTCCATGAAGTATAAAATATTACTTTATCCATTTTCTTCACTTCTTCCTGTTTATGTGGACCATAATAACCAAGTTCTATTATGGCCATATTTATTTGTTCAAATTTTAACAAATGTTTCACCCTATTTTCTTTACATATTTATTCCACAAATTATTAACTCTTTCACATTTCAAAAACACATGCTCATTAGTCTCAAACTCTCCATATTTATTACATATTCTATCTTGCTTTTTTGTATGGCATATTTGCCTTAACCAGCAATTTTCTAATAGACAATCTCCATAAAAATCATTACGTTCTTTAATCTTTTTATAGTTAGATCTCATCATTATGACTTTTTTCTTATCTGTTTCTAAATATTTCCATGGATCAGATCAATACAATAAAATGCTTTCATAATACTTAAGTACCATTCCTTTCTGTTTTTCTCACATATGTTGTTTTTTATTTTCCATAATACAATTTTGTTTTAGTACTCTTTCATTTCTTTATTCACAATGTTTTTACTTCATTTTGTAACTTCCATTCCTTCCCACAATTATTTGTATTTATAATATAGTATCATTTCTATCAAGTTTTTATTTTCCTTCATAATTCCTTTTAATACCTTATATAAAATTAAATATGCTACATGTACTATTGGGCTTGTTTAACCCAAACCTCCTTGCTCTTCTTTCATACACAGAATCATTGTTTTGACTGGATTCAGTCTGGATCCCCATATAAAAGAGAATATAATCATCAATTCCTTTTCATACTTAATAAGAATCATATAGATGTTAGCAACATGAGCAATTTTTCCTATTACCATGGTGTTCAACAAATATGCTTTTTCTATATGAAAATCTATATGATTTTTCAAAAATAAGTCATATCCTTTATTTCTTTGAGTACATTATCCCATTGTTGTTGTCTATATTCATTCCAAATGTTATTCCTAATATAGCTATATATTTTTCATTGAACTCAACACCTCTTATCATACATTCAAAACCAAATCCTTTACTTTTCTCCTTATTTATACTTATTTTTTTTTAAATTTATACTTAAATTTTCATTTACTTTTTCCATCTATACTTTATTTTTTAACAATTAATACAACATCATCCACATAATTATACATTACTGGCAATTGTGCTTCCTTCATAATTTTGTATCCATCACTACTTGACATTTTATTAATTTCATTCACTACTACATTAGTAACTAATGAGAAAATTACACTACTAGCTGGGCAACCCTGCTTTATTCCACATTGTATATTTATTTCTTCCCCAAACCAGCCATTTACATTTAATTACACATAGTTCCTTTCATAAACATATTTTATTACTTGGAATATTTTTTTGCTTACATTGTATGCCTGCATATTTCCCCATGATGATTTATATTGTCATAAGTGTTACTTATATCCCCTATCATAATATTCGCTTCTACATCCTTATTTACGATATCATCAATTATTTATCTTATTATCCATAAAAACTCTTGACTTCCTTTTCCTTTTCTTTCAAATACATTTTGGTCATATATTCTATCCATTTTTTCTGTAACCTTTTTGTTATTATTCTCATAAAAATGTATAATCTGTATTATTCAATGTTATAGGTCTCCACTTTTTTATCTCATCTTTATTTCCTTTTTAAATATAATTTTATAACTCCTGTACATATCTCTTTCTCTTTAATTCCAGTTTCTAACCGTTCATTCATAACTTCTATAAAAATTATTTTTTGCTACTCTGTCATTTCTTTATACATACCATATTCAATTCTCTCCAGTCTTGTTGCAGAATTCATGTTAATATCTTTTAGAATTTCATTCAATTCTTTCATGATTATTTTTTGTTCTAAATACTCATTATCTTCCTTATTTAATTTTTCACTTTTATAAATTTTTTCTATGTTTTTTTCTCTCTTAACAAATAATTCCAATACATATTCTTTAATTACTTTGTATATTCATCTTCTTGCTGTCTTATTTGTTTACTTTCCTTATTTTTAATTCTTTTATTATTTTCCTTTTTAGTATTTTACTCAGATATAGTGTTACCTGTTCTTCATTTCCTTGTAAACAATATTTTTGCTTTTATAAGAAGTTATTCATTTTAATTTGATTCATTTTATGTATTTCTCTTTCTTTTTCATAAAAGGAAATTTTCTTTTCTAATAGGTCTCTAGATGTTTCTTGACTTAATATTTTATATCTCTCTTTTTCTTTTCTTCTTTTCTTCCTTATACATTCTAGAAATGCTTTTTTATATTTTTTAATATATCAGATATTAAAAAATAATCAATTTCTGTCCTAATTTCATTCCTTTTATAGGTCCAGTGGTTATTCTCCCATACACTTAACTTTCCACTTCTCATAATTTCTTCAGTCATTTTAACATCACAATTGTTCTTATTTTTCCTTAAATTACAATTGAAATCACCCACCACTATACTGTCCATATTTACAGAAACATATTCAAGAATATTTTTAAACATCATTTCTCTCTCTTTTCTTGTTACATATGCATAGCTATAATTATGTACACATATTTTTTTTCCCATCTCACTTCTATTACCGTAGTTTAGCCAAGTTCCACTATGGTTACATCTATTATTTTAATGCTTTCTTGACATAATATACATATGCCCAGGCATGTTTCTTTCCCCATGTTCCAAACTGCTGCACCATTCCAGAGTTTTTCAGTTTGTGTTCTTTCTTCCTCTGTTAATAATCTGATATCTTCTAAAATAATATGTGCATCTACTGCAGCACACCATTGTAATATACCTATTCTCTACTGCAGCACACCATTGTAATATACCTATTCTGCACTGCAGCACACCATTATAATATACCTATTCTCTACTGCAGCACATCATTGTAATATACCTATTCTCTAATGCAGTACACCATTGTAATATACCTATTCTCTACTGCAGCACACCATTGTAATATACCTATTCTCTACTGCAGCACACCATTGTAATATACATATTCTCTACTGCAGCACACCATTGTAATATACCTATTCTCTACTGCAGCACACCATTGTAATATACCTATTCTCTACTGCAGCACACCATTGTAATATACATATTCTCTACTGTAGCACACCATTGTAATATACCTATTCTCTACTGCAGCACACCATTGTAATATACCTATTCTCTACTGCAGCACACCATTGTAATATACCTATTCTCTACTGCAGCACACCATTATAATATACCTATTCTCTACTGCAGAACACCATTGTAATATACCTATTCTCTACTGCAGCACACCATTGTAATATACCTATTCACTACTGTAACACACCATTGTAATATACCTATTCTCTACTGCAGCACACCATTGTAATATACCTATTCTATACTGCAGCACACCACTGTAATATACCTATTCTCTACTGCAGCACACCATTGTAATATACCTATTCTCTACTGCAGCACACCATTGTAATGTACCTATTCTCTACTGCAGCACACCATTGTAATATACCTATTCTCTACTGCAGCACACCATTGTAATATACATATTCTATACTGCAGCACACCATTGTAATATACCTATTCTCTACCGCAGCACACCATTGTAATATACCTATTCTCTACCGCAGCACACCATTGTAATATACCTATTCTCTACTGCAGCACACCATTGTAATATACCTATTCTCTACTGCAGCACACCACTGTAATATACCTATTCTCTACTGCAGCACACCATTGTAATATACCTATTCTCTACTGCAGCACACCATTGTAATATACCTATTCTCTACTGCAGCACACCATTGTAATATACCTATTCTCTACTGCAGCACACCATTGTAATATACCTATTCTCTACTGCAGCACACCATTGTAATATACCTATTCTCTACTGCAGCACACCATTGTAATATACCTATTCACTGCTGTAACACACCATTGTAATATACCTATTCTCTACTGCAGCACACCATTGTAATATACCTATTCTCTACTGCAGCACACCATTGTAATATACCTATTCTCTACTGCAGCACACCATTGTAATATACCTATTCTCTACTGCAGCACACCATTGTAATATACCTATTCTCTACTGCAGCACACCATTGTAATATACCTATTCTCTACTGCAGCACACCATTGTAATATACATATTCTCTACTGCAGCACACCATTGTAATATACCTATTCTCTACTGCAGCACACCATTGTAATATACCTATTCTCTACTGCAGAACACCATTGTAATATACCTATTCTCTACTGCAGCACACCATTGTAATATACCTATTATCTACTGCAGCACACCATTGTAATATACCTATTCTCTACTGCAGCACACCAATATAATATACCTATTCTCTACTACAGCACACCATTATAATATACTGCAGCACACCATTGTAATATACATATTCTCTACTGCAGCACACCATTGTAATATACCTATTCTCTACTGTGGCACACCATTGTAATATACCTATTCTGTACTACAGCACACCATTATAATATACTGCAGCACACCATTGTAATATACATATTCTCTACTGTGGCACACCATTGTAATATACCTATTCTCTACTGCAGCACACCAATATAATATACCTATTCTCTACTGCAGGACACCACTGTAATATACCTATTGTCTACTGCAGCACACCATTGTAATATACCTATTCTCTACCGCAGCACACCATTGTAATATACCTATTCTCTACTGCAGAACACCATTGTAATATACCTATTCTCTACTGTGGCACACCATTGTAATATACCTATTCTCTACTGCAGCACACCAATATAATATACCTATTCTCTACTGCAGGACACCATTGTAATATACCTATTCTCTACCGCAGCACACCATTGTAATATACCTATTCTCTACTGCAGCACACCATTGTAATCTACCTATTCTCCTTTTAAGATTTTTCATACTGTTCACATTTACAGCTAATATTTTCAGCTTTTAAGAACAGTTAGTATAATAAAATGTTTATACCTTTCCTTTCTTATTTTCTCTAAGCATTATGTTTTTGAATTTTCTTTTCCTTTCTTTAACTGTTTTCCCTATTAAATTCTTTTTATTTCTTACTGTGCACTAATTGCCTTCTTCCTCACTTGTCTCCTCTGCTTCTTTTCCTTTTTACTGTCTTTAACTTCATGTATAACCTCTTTATCAGTTACATCTTTTTACATTTTCTTGTATAACACGTTCTATCTCTTCTTTTTTGTTTCTTTTATTTCTTCTTTCTTCTTTGCTCCTTCTCTGACAATTTGTGCATACGTTTTTGTCTCTTGAACTTCTTCTGGCACAGTCTCTTCTTCTCCTTTTTTTCTTCTGTTTTTCTCAATGATGTCACTCCACAAAATTGCTGCTCCACTTTCTGGTTCAATTTGGTTTACCATTTCTTCCAAATAATCATCCCGCAACCTTCCCGATTGGAGGGTTGTACTTATACATTTCTCAGAGGTAACTGACTCTCCTGTGAAGGTTTTCCTCTGAATCCATCTCTGTTACAGCTGCAATCTTCTTTTCTTCCAATATCACAGTTTTTTCTGCAACCACAACATAAAAAAAAATGTTTCTACCATTTCAACTACATTTTCATCAACCTTCACTTCATTTTCAGCCAAAGCTGAATCAACCATATTTTCTTCCTATTCCTCCTGGCTGCCTCCATGCCTGGACAGGAAACAGGAAGTCAGAATGTGTAACACACAAATCCTTCCCCCGACTACCAAGAGTAGGGTAGTTCCCAAATGCCCTGGCCAAATTCCCCCTACTAGTATAATTACCACCTTGAATATCCTCTTAAAAAGGCTGCTAGCCTTGTGGGACTAACCTGGTCAACAAAGAAGAAATAAATTAGAAGTTTTAAATCTGCATCTATATTCATTTCAAAAGTTTCATAATTACCACCTTGAATATCCTCTTAAAAAGGCTGCTAGTCTTGTAGGACTAAAATGGTCAACAAAGAATAAATACATTAGAAGTTTTAAATCCACATCTCTGTATTCATTTCAAAAGGAAAGAGGAAAATATTATGCATGCTAACAGTTTTATAGGTTCATAATTTCATAAGAGATTGGTAGGCTAACAGCTTAAAAACCCTTACAACCCTGACCAATATAACCTGATTTTAGCCAAAATATTGTCCCTAGGGTCAAGAAGATGGCATGGGTTTGTGCCTATGCCTTGAGTATCTTACAGGTTGGCCCTGTCCATAAGGTATGTCTACAAGGGACAAAGGCACTACCCTAGGTGTGAATTTGCAATCACTCATGCATTGATCCAAATTGTGTTTGAAGAGGGCCAGGGAAGGGCTCAGCTTAACTTGAATTGGAAGCCTCTTCTAAAGAAGGGTCAATCTTTGAGATGCATAGCTGTCTCTCCAGCAGGTTTTGTTTGAGTTGCTGATTAGGTTTAGATACCTAAATCAGATAACCCTCATGCTGTTTGACTTGTAGATGTGTAGCAGCTCCATCAGGGCTGGATTTGTGAGTGCCTTGTAGGTCAGTTATAGGTCACCGCTTGATAGTTGGTAGGAGACAGACTAAAGGGATAGGGCTTTTAGTCTATACACATAGGGTATGTTGTTTACAACCTGTATTTTCTTTGTGGGGAACTTCTGAGGTCACTGCAGCTGCTGTAAGTTCCTAGCCAAGTACATGCCAAATGGCACAATGTACTTGATTAGTGGTATAATGCAGGCTGAGTACAGTGGGACTATAATTTCCTTGGATCTGGATGCCATATCTTTACTTATAAGATGTGCTACATAGAAGAATTTCCTCACCACTGTGGACACATGGTGGTCAATGTTTAGGCTATTATCTGTATCTGTGTACTTAGAACTGTCACCTCTGAGTCCACACTTAGAGGTATGCTATTGATGTTGTGATTTGCAGAGGTATTTGACTTCCCAAAGGGAAGCATTTTTTCACATTTAGTTTTAGGCCATGGTTCTGGCACTAACCATTTGCTTGATTTAGGCTTGAATGATGTCTACATCTTTGGGGGATTCAGTGATTGCCCCCAGCTTGGAGTCATACGGAAACTTTGTCAGCCAGAGGACTTCCACATTCGCCTTTACTTCAGAGAAGTATATTTTGAACAAGAGTTGTCCCAACACTGAGCCTTGTGGCACACCACTAGTAACTGGCCTCTTGACAGATCTGGATTCACCCACTTTAACTACATGTGTCTTGTCCATGAGCCAATTAGCTATCCATCTGGTGATGTAGGGATTTATTTCCAGTTTTGTGAGTTTATTTATAATAACTTTGTGGAGAATTGTGTCAAATGCCTTGGCCAAGTCTAAAAGAAATCCACTATATTCAGTACACATGACCTGCCACTGAAAAAGCCAAGTTGGGTTTTGACCAGTGTTTATGGTAACTGGGGGAGGGAGCCAAGTAGTGGAACATTGGAACAGGGTGGAGGGGGTATTGTCCATTACCCTGCCTAGTGTTCCATTTGACCATACTCTGGCTCTGGATAAAGATCTCTTACTGGCTCAGTTAGCATATGGTATCCTTCTGCAGTTTCTAAAATAAGTGCATCCACCATTCAATCTATCTCAAATGCCATATGCATGTTCATCATTCTCTCCCCAAGAAATGAACATCACTGCAAAACCATTAAAAAAGCTAACTGGCTACCTGTGAAACAAACTACTGATTTTCTACTTGCCCCTTGCCTGTTTAAACTTTTCAAGAATGAGACATTTCCCCAACTAGTCTCCAGACTATTCAGCGATACACCAAAGTTCTCCCCTCCAAACCTCCCAAACTAGGCTTCAATGCACAGGCCATGTTTTCCAAGTCCTTGGTCCCAAACTGTGGGAATATCTTCCTTCTTTTCTTCTCCTCTTATCCCATTTTGCTGTCTCTCTGGTCATATAATTCTGCCTTCTTCATGTCCTTCTTCCTTCTGCATTCCTTGGTCTGAGTCTACTTTTCATTATGATTCTTTTAGCACTCGGTTCCAGTCTGAATATATTGCATGTTGTCAGTTACTGTCATGTATCTATTGTCTTTATAAGCTCAGGCCAACTCTGATATTTGCTTGTATATAATATAAGTGTAATGCATGGGGTGCTGTGATTGTGCTCCAAAAATCAGAAACAAATATAAAACCTGTTACATGCTTTTGTAGTGCATGACCTGAGCATAATAATGCTTGCCGAAGTGTGTAAGACTTGTTATGCATCCCCTAAATGCTGTTGCAATCTGCTGTCATAGAAAGGACATTACTTCACTCTTAAACTGTCACTGAAATATGTTGGTTCTTGTTTTCATTCTAACTGTGGATGTCCACAGAAATCAGTCTGTAAATAATTTAGTTAACAAAGAACAGAATTTAAAAATTGCCCCTGACGTTTTTCTCTAATAAATATTTACTTGCTGTCTATGAGACAGCACTTGCTAAATGCTTTATTTTTTATTTATTTGTATTTATTTATTTGACATTTGTTGACTGGGATAGTCCGACTGGGGCAGAGCCCTTTTTTAGCGGAGACCTGGGGAGAAAAGCTCCAGTGTACAAAAAATAGATAATTACAAAGTTCAGTAACTATGCAGTACAATGAAAATCAGTTGTCAGATGCATTTACAATAGTGGAGGCAAGCAAGAGTTAAAGCTAGTCAGATTCTTATGAAAGTGAACATACACTCAAAGCAAGAGATAATGTTATAAGATTATTGGTTTTAAAAAACGATAAAATACTTTGTGCTTTTTTATTTAATCTGGTAGTACACAGAGTAGATAAAACTCCATGTATGAGTTATTATTGGGTCTCATAGATAATAACCACTTATGTGTTCTTCACATGGATACTAAGATTCACCTCTCGAATTTCACTTTCAAGGTGAATCTTTTGGCATCCATGTTTGAAACACATAATAAAATGGTTATCGTTGGAGACATGATCAAAACCCTCTCTATATTGTATTATGTCATTTACTGTGTGTGTGTGTGTGTGTGTGTGTGTGTGTGTGTGTGTGTGTGTGTGTATATATATATATATATATATATATATATATATATATATACACATATACACACACACACACACACATACACACACACACACACACACACACACACACACACACACACACACACACACACACACACACACACACACACACACACACACATATATATATATATATATATATATATATATATATATATATATAAATTATGATGTATCTATTGTGGTGAACACAGGGCGGAGACTAGAATAGGTCCAACTGGATCAGCACTCTACCCTAGATAACAAATTAGAAATAAATAAAAGAAATGAGTAAATAAACTGGTACTGGTGTTCCTGGAAGTTAGTACCAGATGGTAATGATTTGCCAAGGCTGAGTAATAAACCTTTTAGCTCTAAAGACCTTTACTCAGGTTGATATATTTTACTGCCTGGAGACAGATGGTACTGAGACCTTTGAACAACTGCAGCTGCAGCAGTAATAAATAGCTTAGAAAAAATAAAGCAATTCAGCATGTTTGGCATTCATTATTGAACAACATGTGTCCTTTTTTTACACAGAGTGAAACCTCATGTCATGAATGTCAAATAATGGAACACTGGAACAGCTGCAGGGGAGGGGGCATAGAACCCAGATTACTGCAGCAATAATGATTTATGGGTTTGTTAACAGAGATAGAACAACTTTGTTTGTTTAGATTCATGTTATCAATTAGAATATCAGTCTGTCAGAGATCAGGGTATCAGAAAAATGTAGCAAAAAGGCTTGCCAAATGAATTTTCAGTACTTGAGCCACAAACTATGACTAAAATAGGCACTCAAATGTAAAGGAGGTGGCGAAACAAAGTACCAGATTAACAAATACTACAACCAGACTAAAATACTGACAAAAGCATTCTTTTTGCAAGTAGGTTATTTTGGGTCCCTATTACTGCACCGAATGATCACATCATCAAACGTCATTTTGTTGAAAATGCTGTTCGCCGGACAGTTCTGATTGAAATCACATTATGGTAGGTATCAGAAAATTTGCCCTTTACCCACTGTAGTGTGATCTCAGAGTAGATATATATATAAGGGGGGTTAGATGAATGGCAATTTCCAATGAAATGCCGTGCACCAGTGTGATCATTTGATGATATAATATAGACCCAGTTATTTCCCTGCACTCTCCATGTTGGGGAGGGGGTGGTCTCCACAGTCTTCTCACTTAGAGATACTGAATCCATGATTGTAGAACCATAAGGAAGCCAGCAACTCCGCAAACTGTGCATTTTAGAAAATAACAAACTTTGTTTAAACATGACAGGCTGACCTGCACTTTGGTATAGAAGCATGTCATGTCATTACTGCAAGCTTTAGATGACTATACTTCTCATCCAAAATATTCAGTGGGCATTACATTCCCAGACGTACTGCTACATATCGACTGTGATTCAGAGTCTGCTGGATTTGTACTAACCTATTAATCTATGATTATAGAGTGTATATAATAAATGGGCTATGTTTGAAGAGAGAAGGTAATTTAGAAGGTACTACATTGTTCATACTAAGAATGGTTCAGTGTTATCACAGGATAAAAACAAACTGTACCTCTTTACAAATAAACAGACCTCTCAACTGCCCCTGTTTTGGAAGAACATTCCTTTTCCAGGCCTGATCTACCCCTGCAGATGATACATCCATTTTATTTTTATTTATGCATTTTGTTTCTGTTTTTATTGGGTTTATCCAACTGGATTTAGTCAAAGAACCCTTTTTTTGCAGAGGCCTAGGGAGAAAAGCTCCAATTTACTGTAAAATATTTTAAACAGACATTCAGTAATATACATAAACAGACATTAAGTAATATATGCTAATGATTACATATCCATGTATTAGATTACATTCATATGAAATAAAGGCAACTATTACAGTATAAAAGATACTTCTTTATTAGTAGATGTTGAACACTGAGCATTTGAAAATGTGTATTAGTGGGTTTGTCAGATAGATAATAGAGGATATGGTAATGATTGAGGTTGGTGTAATGGTGTTTGAGTCTCACCTTTGGGAGGGGAAATTGTCTAGGCTTAGAATGACACATTAAGGCAGCTAGCCTAGTAATTAGCTATGAATTTATGAAACTATGAATCTAATGAGAAAGGAAATTAAAATTTTAGTTTGGCGTAATAGATAAGGTCCTCACCTCACAGACACAAGGTACAGGGCTTGATTCTGACCTCGAGTCATTGGCTAGGCTTAAAATGGCCCTTCAGGGCAGTAAGCCTAGTATTCAACTATGAACCTATGAATCTATGAATTAGTGTTTAGAATGTCAAAGAAATGAAGATGAGGGAAGGAAGATGATAGGAAGATGATAGGGCAGAAAATGTTAATATGGTATTTAGCTGAAGTATAAAGCAGGTTCATAGGCAAATATATAGCTATCAGTGGAATTTCTGATATTGAAATGGAGATCCTTTTATGTACCCAGAGAACTAAATGTTGTCTATGTAGCAGCTGTATATATACCATCGAGTGCTAACATCACTGAAGCACTGAATATACTGCATAATACTATATGTCAGCTGCGATGCAAGAATTCTGACTCTGCATATATGATAGCTGGTGACTTCAACAAAGCAGATCTCAGCGAGGTGTACCCAGTTACTACCAAATTGTAGATTTTCCCACGAGGGGAAAAAATACTCTGGACAAGACTTACACTAACATAAAAGGGGCATACAGAGCTGTGCAGCAACCAAATTTGGGTGGCTCTGATCACATCTCCATAAAACTAATACCGGCTTACAGACCTCTCTTGATCAAAGATAAGCCCATTGTGAAACAAATTAGGGTCTGGCATGAAGGAGCCATGGAAATTCTCAGGGACTGCTTTGAAACCACAAACTGGCATGTCTTCAGGGAGGCAGCCACAGAGATCATTCTGATGAACATAGATGAATATACTGAGACAGCTATGGTTATATATCCAGATGCAAGGAGGATGTAATGAACATAAAAAATATTAAAGTAAGAGCCAACCAAAAACCATGGTTAAACAGCAAGGTGTACAAGTTGCTGAGGGCAAGAAACACTGCTTTCAGGGCAAAGGATAAGAAAGGTCTGTGTGTGGCAAGGCTAATCTAAAACAGGGTATTAAGGAGGCCAACAGGGAGTATGGAAAGAGGATACAAGGATGCTTCAAGGATGAGAAAGACTCAAGAAACCTGTGGCATGGAATTCAACAGCTAACTGACTACAAGACCAAAACAGCTCAGTGTGATGATAGCACTGAGGCATGGTATTCAACAACTAACTGACTACAAGACCAAGGCAGCTCAGTGCGATGATAGCACTGAGGCATGGTATTCAACAACTAACTGACTACAAGACCAAGGCAGCTCAGTGCGATGATAGCACTGAGACATGGTATTCAACAACTAACTGACTACAAGACCAAGGCAGCTCAGTGCGATGATAGCACTGAGGCATGGTATTCAACAACTAACTGACTACAAGACCAAGGCAGCTCAGTGCGATGATAGCACTGAGGCATGGTATTCAACAACTAACTGACTACAAGACCAAGGCAGCTCAGTGCGATGATAACACTGAGGCATGGTATTCAACAACTAACTGACTTCAAGACCAAGGCAGCTCAGTGCGATGATAGCACTGAATTTCTGGACAATCAAAACACATTTTATGGCAGGTTTGAAGAAAAAAAAAACAACCTGGAGGCTGTAAAGCTTCTCAATGACCAAAAGGAGGCAGTACTCAACTTCAGTGCTGTGGATGTAAGGAACCAGCTGAAGAAAGTGAACCCAAGGAAGGCTGCTGGCCCTGATAACATTCCGGGGAAAGTATTGAAAGGTTGCGCAGATCAACTCAGCATAGTCCTGACAGACATCTTCAGTACCTCACTTATCCAGGAAAAAGTACCAGCATGCTTCAAAGTTACCAACATAATCCCTCTGCCCAAAAAAGCCAATCCCACCTGCCTAAATGATTACAGGCTCGTGGCCCTTGCATCAAATGTAATGAAATGATTCAAAAGACTGGTTAAAAGCAGTGGCGGCTGGTGACTTCAAATCAAAGGGGGGCTACAGGAGACAGCTGAATGGGTGGGGTCAATGGGAAGGGGTGTGGCCAACTAGAAAGGAGAGGAGCTATGCTCAAAACCACAAAAACTAACTTTAATTAAATACACTGCCCTGGGTGCCAAACCGTCATTATGAGAGTCCAATCAAGACAAAATGAAGTGTAAAAGAATAAAAATGCATTGGCTGCATGACAGCTTACTTAATATCTAGATGGAAACAAAAGGTTGTGAGGCATGAAAAAATAAATTACTTTTTAAATACATTACTGGAATGCCAGTCAAAATCAAGTATAAGAAAAACAAGTAGCACTCAACTCAAACCACTTATCCTTGCACTGCACTTCTAATTATAATTTATATTCAGCTTTATTAAAGTACCAAGTAACACGCTGAAAGTAGCAATCTCTGTGATACCCCCACTTGTAAAAAATGTTTTTTATCCAAAAAGACCTGCTCCCTGACAACTATCTACTTGTTTCATGGGGAAAACATGATCAAAGTAAAAAATGAAAAGCAAACAAGAAACAAGCTCAAGATACATTGCTTAAAGGATTACTGTACAGGTTATGGACCACACATGATAGATTGGCATTCTGTTTAGTTTATGGGTAAAGGCTGCAGAGATGACTGGAAGTCTCCAACAAGTGTAATGAGCTTCTTAAAATTATGTAATCCTGCCCTTTATTACAAATACTATCATATGCATTTCAATACCAAAGGCTTATACATTAGTTAAGTATTCTCTGCATGGCAACAATAGAAAGGCTTTCAATGTTGGCAATTCTTTAACAGTATGCTTATTAAAGCTTACTTGCATCTTACGATCTCAGACAAGCTTACCCGATGGTCATTAAAGCATTGCTACTTAAACACAGAGCAACAGGCACTTTGAGTAATAAGCATAAATCAACAGTACAAAAATATGACAAACCAGACAATTCTTCAAAATCAAGGACAGATGAAAAGCCACTGTAGTACTTGTGTCTACCTTGGATGGGGGGGTATTCTGCACATTTACACTGTATAACTACTCCTTGCCTTGCTTGGACTCATCCAGAGTCACACTACATGAGGCAGTGGGGTGCAACAAGTATGTCACAATTTGAAATGTCTCTGGCTGACTGTGATGGCTCTGACACATTTGTCATACCTCTCAACCTCAGAGCAAGAAATCTGGACAAAGCCATACATAGAAGTGGGACAAGGCCCAAAATTAAGGACAATTTTAAATATTGCTCTTATAAACTTAGGTCTTGCATTAGTATGAATTTCTGAAGGGTATGAAATCTGAAACTGAAATGTCTGTCATTATTTTCTAACTTCAATCTTTAATGATTTGCTACTAATTTGCCACAAAAACACAATTTTATGAAAAATGGACCAAAAATGTGATACAAAAATATAAAATAGCCACACAATACAGCTGTGAACCTGTCAAAGAAGGGACACTTTAATATTAGTACTGCTAACGTGAGCAACTAACAAAATAAAAGAATCTGCATGCATTTCTGAAATAAAACTAATCTATAACTCTGATTATTACAGTTATTTCTTAATTGTAAACCCTCCACATTTTCTTCCAAAATTGCCATTTTGCGGCAGGATTATTAGGGGAAGAGCAACATTTTGAGCTAAAATAGGAGACAGTTCAGAGGTTTGGATATGCCCAATTCTTTAAAGCAATTAATTTGCACATACCTCTCAACCTGTTAATGCAGGAAATCTGGACAAGGCCAAATATAAACAGTACAAAAAATTGTATAAACTGAGACAGTTAATAGAATAACAAGTCTTGCTTTAGTATGCATTTTTCTGAAGGTTAAGATGTCTGAAACTCGGTGTCTGTCATTATTTAGTGACTTAATTCCTAAATTATTTGCCAGAAAACCACACATTTAATGAGGAACAAACCAAAAATAAGAAGCAAAAATCTATTCATTCTGTGAAAATCTGGTCAGTTGAGAGGTATAGTTCAACACTAATGTGCATACTGATTTACTTCTACGATGATTTGGACTTCATTTGAAAGTTTTATTTTGCATTTCACAGCACAAACACTAAGACATCTGCTAAACAAAGCAATGCAGTCTCACAATGAAAGCAGACTTAGCATTAAAACTTCTCTGCCCTTGAAACTCACATTCACTGAAACCTACATTCAAAGAAAATACATTTTGCCAGTGATGGATAAAGATTAACTTTGGGCTGTTTTCAAATCATAGGCCGCTTGCACATGAAACATACACGTGGTCTTTGATACATCTTTCTGATTTTATTAAATTATATTCCTTGTACAATATAGTACAGCTGTAGAGGGTGTTTTAAATTTGTTTTGAACATTTTTCCAGTAAACAATGAAACAAAATGCTTGCACCAATGACAAAACTGCCCAATTCAGAACATTTTTCCAATAAACAATGAAAAAAATGCATGCACCAATAACGACAAAACTGCCCAATTCAGAACATTTATATCATAAAAGTCTACTCAAACTTCTACAGTCCACCACTATCAGTAAATATGCACGATCTCTGAAGAAATAAAAGTCATCTAAATAATTCCACATTAAAGAAATCTGTAACTAATGAAGAGGTTGCTGCTAGCAAACAACTTTATATGTCAATGTTTCATCTACAAATAAAGTGTCTATTGCCCTTGAGGAATAAATTGCCTATGTTTCATTAAAAAATGATGCTAGTAATATTGCAATAGGGAATGGATGGCAAACTGATAACAGGTTCAGAGTTACTAGGTATCTTCACCAAAAAGGACTGCAGCATCCACCCCCTTTACAATATAGTACAGTATCAGCAATGCATCTACCTACTGTGGGAGTAGAACCCACAGCCTTCTGCATCAAAAGCAAGTACACTACCTGTTGTGTTATTAACAATGCAAGCAAACTCAGCATAAGCATCACTAAACTTTTGTTCCTCTGCAGCTCTCAGCTTCTTGTAAAATCTACTTGACACTCAGCTGTATCTCTGAACTTTGCAGCACAAGAAATCTGAAAAAAGCCAAAATTTAGGAGGAGGGGGAGCAAAAGACCAAAAAACAGGGACACATTTTAAACATTGCTTGTATAATATTGGAAAGTTGCTAGAACAAAATGCTGTGTTACTACCATACATTTCACTGCCAAGCATTGAACCCAGGACCCTGTACAAAACAGTCAGAGCAACATACCACTATGACAAATCAATCATCTATTTTATGAAAGAGCAAGACTGAAACTTAAATGGCTACATTCAGTGAATTCAGTTCTCACCATAGCCATCAACATCTTAGCACAAAACACCTGAACAAAGTCAATAATGGGGGAATACAGCCCCCAAACATATTCAGTGGGTTCAGTTATCACCACAGCTCTCAACCTTGGCACAAAAAACCTGGACAAAGCCAATAATGGGGGAATACAGTCCCAAAAATAGGGACAATTTTCAAATATCCATCTTATAAACTTACAAACTTGCTATAATAATAGGTTTTTTGTTACCACGTACTTTCTGAAGAATATGAAGTCTGAAATTCCAGTGCTTGTCATTTTTATTTATTTAACATTTGTTAACCAGGAAAGTCTGATTTGAAACAAAAGCCTTTTTTTGGCAGAGGAAGAAACACTCCAGACATATCTTTGTAAGATGAGAGGGCACCAGAGCAAACCCAGACAAACACAGGGAGGACATGCAAACTCCACACAGAAGGCACCTCAGCCATGAACTGAACCAGAGAATTTCTTGCTGTGAGGCAACAACACAAACCACTGCACCATCCATAATTGGGATTAACTAAATGCTTAGCAACAGTGGGATCAACTAAAGCTATAGCTGCTGGGTCGGGTTTGGGTATGGTATATAAAATTTTAAAAGACAGAGGAACTTTATATACCCTATCTGCCTTTTTAGGAACAGCTGACTGACTATGAAGAAATTTACAGGCAGTAACGCACACATCCTCTGAAGCAGACAGAACTAGAGGAATGGGTGTATATTCTGGAAAATCCTTCTGTAGAAACTTGAAAAAGATTTCTGAAGGACTAAGAAACCTCAGTGTTTTCCCACTAAAAACACTTGCACATTCAACAATAGTCTTGGAGAAGAGAAACTAAGCTCTCCTCTGAGTCAGAATCAGCAATCCAAGGAAAAAAAAATGTATCAGTCCCTGCATCTTCCTGTTCAGATTTAAAATCTTGAACTTTTCAGGAAAAGAGGCTCCATCTTTTTCACTAGAAACTACTTTACAAGAAGGATCAGTGGCCTGAGTTAAACCCCAAGCCAGACCCAGAAAACTATTCCTATCAAATAAATTGAGGAGGAGTGGATACATGTTTGGTTTTCTGCTTCTTTTTAACAGGAAACATGGGGTCAGTCATGCCACTAATGGCAGAAGCAGCTTCATCAGGGATGGACACATTTTGACACAACAAGGTAACCTTCCCTGTTCCCTCTCTCAGGATCAAAAAGAGTGGCTCTCCCTTGCTCACTGGGGTTATTTTATATATATATATATATATATATATATATATATATATATATATATATATATATCTTATGCACACTCATACATATATATGGACATTAAGGTAAGTATATGAGGTATATCTATATCTATATGTACATGTGTGGGTGAGTATGTATCTTTGTGTAAATATGTATGTATATATATATATATATGTGAGTGCACGTGTGTGGGTGTGTTTGTGTAAGTCTGTACATGCATGTATATGTATGCACATATAAATTTGTGCGTCTATGTGTGTATATATGCATAACAGACTGTAGACTTTCTTAGCCAGCTATGTAGCACCCCAGTGCATAATTATCATTAATACACAGTACACAAAATGCAGTCACCATTTTGCAGTATGCATTTTCCATGTTACACAAATGGCAAAAAGACACTTGGGTATTCAGCTATGTTCTTTCTAAAGTGGGCACACCCAAATAGATGCTTGTTTGCTGTAGCATAGTTAACATTGTGCATTTCTGCAGCTCTGTATCCGTGCTAATATACTCGATTTGGGAATAATAATTAAAGATTAAAGAGTAGCTAGGAACCACAACAGTTTCTACTAAGAGTACATTACTTTTCTCATTTTGCATAATGGCATAATATGAAATGTGAATTGCTGTCATAATTTACATTATCCCCTAGGTATAAATCTATACCAGGATCAGTAGACTGTAGTAACATGTTAGAGTTTGCTCTTTGTCAGTAAATGTAGAATCAGCCAAGCAGATGCCTTTGTTTGCATGCATTCAAAAGGACAAAGCATATTTATGGAAAGTATTCCTTATTTACTATTGATACACTATTGTGAGTCTCTTTCACATGGATCGTTGCCAAGAAAACACTTACCATGACACTCTAATAGCGTGACAGCTACCTCAGTCACATTGTATATTACATTCACTGAATATTAATCCTGCATATGCATTTCACTGTTTTATTCTTGTTACTCTCCTGTACCACTTGCAGAGATTGTTGTCAAGAAATAATTTTTCATGTATTTTTTCATTTTTTTTTCCAGATCCGATGGAATGTAGTAATATCTTATGATAGAATATTAAACTCCATTAGTAATGAAGCTATAAATCTTAGCCATAGCATGATGCAGTGTCCTATTTAAGTCAGTCATGAGGTATGATTCATGAAGATGTTTGGGTTGATGACTTAACTATGTCATATGGAGAGCACAGGGGCCGCATTATTCATAAATGTCACTCTGCAGTCCGTACTGATAAACAGTAAGCAATTTAAGTGAGTAATCCAGTTTGCTCTGTGTCATCCCTTACAGTACAGCAGAATTCTAATGAGCCTCCTACTGTGCTGGAAAGACACTACTAAAATTTCCTTTATTTTAACTTTTTGAACCCCCAAATGTACACATTCCAGATGATAATCTGGCTAAGTACTCCAGTACTGTGATCCATGGCTGGGACCGCCATAGTCTGTAGGCTGACTGGGAAGTGGACCTGGAAATGTGGAACAGAGCTTCTTGCAGCATCATATATGTTGTTGCATCTGTGGGAGATATTTTTTTTCTTATGTAGCTCTAACATCATGTGCATCATTGCAAATAACAGTAGATATCGCCACCCTTCTATCTAATGTGGAATGATAACAGCAATCTGTCTTGCAGTTATGGCATGTTGCCATCCCTGGGAGAGTGACAGATATCAGAAGGAAATCCTATCTTCTCCTTCCCAGAATGAGCTTGCTGGCAAAATGTCATTTCTTCCAACCCAAACCCTCACTGGATCCTCTAATGCTTGTGCCATGAATTGATCTTAGGTCATCTGTGTCCCAAACAGGGCTCCGTTCCTCTATGACATAGAGCTGGGTACCCCCAGCTCGTAAGTGGAAACAGTCTCATAGTCCCAGAGCTGTCTATAAGTCATAACACTGCAGTATGCAGCTAAGCACTTTAACTCCTATTTCCCTAAGATACCTCAATGAAATAATAAGTCATTGGACAATTTATTTCATGTTCAGTAGTACAAGTATGCAGACTGCATGTCCTTAAGCATTTTATAAGTGTGTGACCCCGCTTTGCATGCTCCATGGTACACAAGACAAATGAAACCTCTGCAAGAACATGGGCCACCACACTAACCATGCAGCAACAAAGTAAGTTTATATACCATCTGTAAACCACATCAGCATGCCACAACACAGCCATCTTTTTAGATCCATGCAAACAAGGCCTTATGTGGATATAGTGAGGCAGTATAAGGCATACATTAAATTCTGAATCGCCTCAGTCTCATCAATGGTGTGTCATAATAGTGACATTAACCCTACTCTGTCCACGCTTATATTAATGCATTTCTTGTGAAGACTATCATTAATCTTTTTACACTTTTATTTTGAGCAATGAGGCTTTAAAAGATAACTAAAATGTTCACTATCAGCTTTTTAACATTGTTAACATAGTACCAAAATTACCTCTGTTGTTGTAATCAATATAATTGATTAAAGAAAAGAAAGAAAGAATAAAACAGTAACAGATATAGTTTGTGTCATCAACAGTTTGCAAACCAGTTTAAGCAGGTCACTTGAAGTGGGCTCAGCATGTGGAAAGAACATTCATGTACTACAATGCAAAACAGGTAGACAGTGGGATTTTTTTTTGATGTAGTAACCAAATTTCTATATGTATTCATACATGCTATACTGTGTTTTCACACATCAGGAGGAAAATTTTCAGAAATTGTCAGGAAATAGCTCTACCATAGCATACTTTGAAGATATACGCAACTCAGTAAGGCCAGTTTTTCTAGGTAGCTCAAAATATTGCTGATTTACAAATGTGTGGACCAGCCTTGCCCAGGTTTGGGCTGAAGAACCCCAGTGAGGATATTCAGTGAGATAACAATGGCAAAGACCAAAAGGTCCCACAACTTTTAAGAAAAAAAACATTTTAAATGTCTGAACTCAAGTCACATTGCGTGTTTCTTCTCCTTATGAACCTGACGGTACTTTATTGTGATATGTGTAACACTCTTCAAGGTATTCTAGTTTATCAGACAGAGGTTTGATATTTTATTTTTTCTCAAAGCAAACAATTTGCTTTCCTTTTTAACAACTTGCTCCTCAGAAGAGAGTTAGCTTGCTTTTATATTTGCAGCAGTAATTTTAGCTTCCTCAAGACCATATCTAATGATCAGTACTTTGATGTTATGTGAAATAAGGAAGTCTTTCTTAATTTTCATTATTAACCGGGTAAGCGAACTGGTCTTTCTCATATCTTATTAAGTAACAACCCGTTTATGGATAGTTTAGTATAGCCACTTAGTTAGCATGTTTTTGGGAGGTGGAAAGAAACCAGACTCCTCAGAGAAAACATATATGGACATGGGCATAGCAAGCAAAACTTTACACACACACACACACACACACACACACACACACACACACACACACACACACCGCTCCGAGCACTTACCTGCAAAGTCGATCAAAAGCAGCAAGCTCCGAGCTGTACAATCCATTTCTGCACCCACCATAATCGCTGGCTGATAATCCATGCAATAGGCAAGCCCTTCCCACGACAGCACCTATGGCTCGTCCTATCTGTCCTGCGAGACAACCCTGTCTGCGGACGTTGCAGTCTGATCCCCTTCCAGTCTATGCAGTTCTGACTGCATAGACTGCTGGGAAAATGGAGGCGGGCATGTTGACTTTGTAATCTGGACTGCTGGTGGAGACAGTCTGGATTCTGTGCGCATGCTCCAGACTAGTTCACCAGCAGTCCGAATATCGGAAATGCCGCAAGTGCACATGCGCGATGTTATGGGACTCGCAGTTATTTTATTTTTTTTCTTTTGTTATTTTTATCATTTATTTTATTTAATTTTTCTTATTTTACAACTGGGAGGGCTGCAGTCCTGCAGTCCAATAGCACGAGCCGCCCCTGGTTAAAAGGCATTTAACTACACTACTACCCCAATCCTTTGACCTGCTGCAATTTGCCTATCTGGCAAAAAGATCAATTGCTGATGCCATTTCGGTGGCACTTCACCTCACATTGGAGTATCTTGAAGAGAAGAACAACTATGCCAGGCTGTTGTTCATAGATTTCAACTCGGCTTTCAATACAGTAATTCTTATGCAACTTATAGCAAAACTATCAACCTTGGCATAAATAAAGGGGTGTGCAACTAGAAATCGACTTCCTGACTGGAAGACCACAAAGGACCTGTGCTGGTAACAATTCAGGGAATATTATAATCAACACTGGAGTACCCCAGGGTTGTGTGCTGAGTCCTCTACTGTTCACAGTCCTTATCCATGACTGATCTGCAAAAGCTAGTAGCAATCACATCATCAGATTTGCAGATGACACCACAGTGGTGAGACTCATAAGTGGTGATGACTAGAATGGGTATAGGAATGAGGTCAAGTCCCTGACTGAATGGTGCAATAAGAACAATTTGGACCTAAACGTCAATGAAGAAATCATTATTGACTTCAGAAAAAGCTCTACCATGGACCTGCCTCTCAGGATCAACAGTGAAGAAGTGAAGGTGGTCCAAACTACTACATTCTTGTGGGTACACATATCAGAGGATCTATCTTGAAGTACAAACACAGGCCAGCTAATTAAAAAAGCCCACCAGCTACTACACTTCCTAAGAAGACATAGAAAAGAAAAGCTCTCTATGAATCCTCTAAATACCTTCTACAGAGGAGCCATCGAGAGCATTACCACCAGCAACTGCACTGTATGGTCCGGTAGCAGCACAATGGCCGAAAGGAAGAAGCTGCAAAGAATAATAAGAACAGCAGAAAAGATCATGGGCACTAGTCTTCCTACCTTACAGGAGCTCTAAGATCATGGGCACTAGTCTTCCTACCTTACAGGAGCTCTAAGATCGTGGACACTAGTCTTCCTACCTTACAGGAGCTCTAAGATCATGGGCACTAGTCTTCGTACTTTACAGGAGCTCTAAGATCGTGGGCACTAGTCTTCCTACCTTACAGGAGCTCTAAGATCATGGGCACTAGTCTTCCTACCTTACATGAACTCTAAGATCGTGGGCACTAGTCTTCCTACCTTACAGGAGCTCTAAGATTGTGGGCACTAGTCTTCCTACCTTACAGGAGCTCTAAGATCGTGGGCACTAGTCTTCCTACCTTACAGACACTCTAAGATCATGGGCACTAGTCTTCCTACCTTACAGGAGCTCTAAGATCGTGGGCACTAGTCTTCCTACCTTACAGGAGCTCTAAGATCATGGGCACTAGTCTTCCTACCTTACAGGAACTCTAAGATCGTGGGCACTAGTCTTTCTACCTTACAGGAGCTCTAAGATTGTGGGCACTAGTCTTCCTACCTTACAGGAGCTCTAAGATCATGGGCACTAGTCTTCCTACCTTACAGGAGCTCTAAGATCATGGGCACTAGTCTTCCTACCTTACAGGAGCTCTAAGATCGTGGGCACTAGTCTTCCTACCTTACAGGAGCTCTAAGATCATGGGCACTAGTCTTCCTACCTTACAGGAACTCTAAGATCGTGGGCACTAGTCTTCCTACCTTACAGGAGCTCTAAGATTGTGGGCACTAGTCTTCCTACCTTACAGGAGCTCTAAGATCGTGGGCACTAGTCTTCCTACCTTACAGACACTCTAAGATCATGGGCACTAGTCTTTCTACATTACAGGAGCTCTAAGTTCATGGGCACTAGTCTTCCTACCTTACAGGAGCTCTAAGATCGTGGGCACTAGTCTTCCTACCTTACAGATGCTCTAGAATCGTGGGCACTAGTCTTCCTACCTTACAGGAGCTCTAAGATCATGGGCACTAGTCTTCCTACCTTACAGGCACTCTAAGATCATGGGCACTAGTCTTCCTACCTTACAGGAGCTCTAAGATCATGGGCACTAGTCTTCCTACCTTACAGGAGCTCTAAGATCATGGACACTAGTCTTCCTACCTTACAGATGCTCTAAGATCATGGGCACTAATCTTTCTACCTTATAGGAGCTCTAAGATCGTGGGCACTAGTCTTCCTACCTTACAGGAGCTCTAAGATCGTGGGCACTAGTCTTCCAACCTTACAGGAACTCTAAGATCGTGGGCACTAGTCTTTCTACCTTACAGGAGCTCTAAGATCATGGGCACTAGTCTTCCTACCTTACAGGAGCTCTAAGATCGTGGGCACTAGTCTTCCTACCTTACAGATGCTCTAAGATCGTGGGCACTAGTCTTCCTACCTTACAGGAGCTCTAAGATCATGGGCACTAGTCTTCCTACCTTACAGGAGCTCTAAGTTCATGGGCACTAGTCTTCCTACCTTACAGGAGCTCTAAGATCGTGGGCACTAGTCTTCCTACCTTACAGATGCTCTAGAATCATGGGCACTAGTCTTCCTACCTTACAGGAGCTCTAAGATCATGGGCACTAGTCTTCCTACCTTACAGGAGCTCTAAGATCATGGACACTAGTCTTCCTACCTTACAGATGCTCTAAGATCATGGGCACTAATCTTTCTACCTTATAGGAGCTCTAAGATCGTGGGCACTAGTCTTCCTACCTTACAGGAGCTCTAAGATCGTGGGCACTAGTCTTCCAACCTTACAGGAACTCTAAGATCATGGGCACTAGTCTTTCTACCTTACAGGAGCTCTAAGATCATGGGCACTAGTCTTCCTACCTTACAGGAGCTCTAAGATCGTGGGCACTAGTCTTCCTACCTTACAGATGCTCTAAGATCGTGGGCACTAGTCTTCCTACCTTACAGGAGCTCTAAGATCATGGGCACTAGTCTTCCTACCTTACAGGAGCTCTAAGATCATGGGCACTAGTCTTTCTACCTTGCAGGAGCTCTAAGATCATGGGCACTAGTCTTCCTACCTTACAGATGCTCTAAGATCGTGGGCACTAGTCTTCCTACTTTACAGGAGCTCTAAGATCATGGGCACTAGTCTTCCTACCTTACAGGAGCTCTAAGATCATGGGCACTAGTCTGCCTATCTTACAGGAGCTCTACGATCATGGGCACTAGTCTTCCTACCTTACAGGAGCTCTAAGATCATGGGCACTAGTCTTCCTATGTAACAGGAGCTCTAAGATTGTGGGCACTAGTGTTCCTACCTTACAGAAGCTCTAAGATCATGGGCAGTAGTCTTCCTACCTTACAGATGCTCTAAGATCGTGGGCACTAGTCTTCCTACCTTACAGGAGCTCTAAGATCATGGGCGCTAGTCTTCCTACCTTACAGGAGCTCTAAGATCATGGCCACTAGTCTTCCTACCTTACAGGAGCTCTAAGATCATGGGCAGTAGTCTTCCTACCTTACAGATGCTCTAAGATCGTGGGCACTAGTCTTCCTACCTTACAGGAGCTCTAAGATCATGGGCGCTAGTCTTCCTACCTTACAGGAGCTCTAAGATCATGGCCACTAGTCTTCCTACCTTACAGGAGCTCTAAGATCGTAGGCACTAGTCTTCCTACCTTACAGGAGCTCTAAGATCATGGGCACTAGTCTTCCTACCTTACAGATGCTCTAAGATCGTGGGCACTAGTCTTCCTACCTTACAGGAGCTCTAAGATCATGGGCACTAGTCTTCCTACCTTACAGGAGCTCTAAGATCATGGGCACTAGTCTTCCTACCTTACAGGAGCTCTAAGATCGTGGGCACTAGTCTTCCTACCTTACAGATGCTCTAGAATCGTGGGCACTAGTCTTCCTACCTTATAGGAGCTCTAAGATCATGGGCACTAGTCTTTCTACCTTACAGGAGCTCTAAGATCATGGGCACTAGTCTTCCTACCTTACAGGAGCTCTAAGATCATGGGCACTAGTCTTCCTACCTTACAGGAGCTCTAAGATCATGGACACTAGTCTTCCTACCTTATAGATGCTCTAAGATCATGGGCACTAATCTTTCTACCTTACAGGAGCTCTAAGATCGTGGGCACTAGTCTTCCTACCTTACAGGAGCTCTAAGATCGTGGGCACTAGTCTTCCAACCTTACAGGAACTCTAAGATCGTGGGCACTAGTCTTTCTACCTTACAGGAGCTCTAAGATCATGGGCACTAGTCTTCCTACCTTACAGGAGCTCTAAGATCGTGGGCACTAGTCTTCCTACCTTACAGATGCTCTAAGATCGTGGGCACTAGTCTTCCTACCTTACAGGAGCTCTAAGATCATGGGCACTAGTCTTTCTACCTTACAGGAGCTCTAAGATCATGGGCACTAGTCTTTCTACCTTGCAGGAGCTCTAAGATCATGGGCACTAGTCTTCCTACCTTACAGATGCTCTAAGATCGTGGGCACTAGTCTTCCTACTTTACAGGAGCTCTAAGATCATGGGCACTAGTCTTCCTACCTTACAGGAGCTCTAAGATCATGGGCACTAGTCTGCCTATCTTACAGGAGCTCTAAGATCATGGGCACTAGTCTTCCTACCTTACAGGAGCTCTAAGATCGTGGACACTAGTCTTCCTACCTTACAGGAGCTCTAAGATCGTGGGCACTAGTCTTCCTACCTTACAGGAGCTCTAAGATCATGGGCACTAGTCTTCCTACTTTACAGGAGCTCTAAGATCATGGGCACTAGTCTTCCTTCCTTACAGGAGCTCTAAGATCGTAGGCACTAGTCTTCCTATGTAACAGGAGCTCTAAGATCATGGGCACTAGTCTTCCTACCTTACGGAACTCTAAGATCATGGGCGCTAGTCTTCCTACTTTACAGGAGCTCTAAGATCATGGGCACTAGTCTTCCTTCCTTACAGGAGCTCTAAGATCGTAGGCACTAGTCTTCCTACCTTACAGGAGCTCTAAGATCATGGGCAGTAGTCTTCCTACCTTACAGATGCTCTAAGATCGTGGGCACTAGTCTTCCTACCTTACAGGAGCTCTAAGATCATGGGCACTAGTCTTCCTACCTTACAGGAGCTCTAAGATCATGGGCACTAGTCTTCCTACCTTACAGGAGCTCTAAGATCGTGGGCACTAGTCTTCCTACCTTACAGGAGCTCTAAGATCATGGGCACTAGTCTTCCTACCTTACAGGAGCTCTAAGATCATGGGCACTAGTCTTCCTACCTTACAGGAGCTCTAAGATCGTGGGTACTAGTCTTCCTACCTTACAGGAGCTCTAAGATCATGGGCACTAGTCTTCCTACCTTACAGGAGCTCTACGATCATAGGCACTAGTCTTCCTACCTTACAGGAGCTCTAAGATCATGGGCACTAGTCTTCCTACATAACAGGAGCTCTAAGATCATGGGCACTAGTCTTCCTACCTTACAGATGCTCTAAGATCATGGGCACTAGTCTTCCTACCTTACAGGAGCTCTAAGATCGTGGGCACTAGTCTTCCTACCTTACAGGAGCTCTAAGATCGTGGGCACTAGTCTTCCTACCTTACAGGAGCTCTAAGATCGTGGGCACTAGTCTTCCTACCTTACAGGAGCTCTAAGATCATGGGCGCTATTCTTCCTACCTTACAGGAGCTCTAAGATCATGGGCACTAGTCTTCCTACCTTACAGGAGCTCTAAGATCGTGGGCACTAGTCTTCCTACCTTACAGGAGCTCTAAGATCGTGGGCACTAGTCTTCCTACCTTACAGGAGCTCTAAGATCATGGGCGCTATTCTTCCTACCTTACAGGAGCTCTAAGATCATGGGCACTAGTCTTCCTACCTTACAGGAGCGCTTTGAAATGAGATGTGAAGAGAAGTCCCGCAAAATACTTAGTGCACTTGTCATCCAGGGTATGGTTGGTTCACTAAACTTGCTTTTGGTAGAAGGTTACGGAGTATCTGCTGCAGGACCTCCATATTTAGTTTTTATCCTACTACAATAAGACTCATCAATGCAGATGTAAATCTGGACGTATCAACATTATAACAGATTGTTACAATCTCATTCTTCTCCTTTTTTCATGCAGTAATTCTATTTATTGCAGAGTAAAATTAATATATTCTCATTCAAGTGCAATTCCTATCACTTCCTTATTTGTGATGGCACTGAATCTCACATCTATGAACAGTGTACCTTTCTTTCATGTGTTAATCATCTAGTATTCAGTGTTGTCCAGTGTATACAAATAGTGTAAAGCATATGTGTTGGCTACCTAGACTTACCTTTTGTAATATCATTTTTTCTTTACTACATATCATGTCTTCTCTTTTTGTGTATGTTTTTCTGTAAAAGAGCTGACACTCAAAAATTAATTTAGGTAGCATTTGTGTTTCCTAAATAACAATAATGTTTCTTTGAATCTTTGAATATTAGAAGTATAGAAATGTGTGTGGGGGGTGAGCATTGTGTTTAAATGATGTGCATGGCTGGGAGATGCTACTAAAACTATTCAGGTATTGGTGAAGACTGGTTGTGGGGCATAGGATTCTGAAAGAAGAGAAATGGTTTGAAGATATGACAAGCTGGAGACAACAGAGACATTTATCCTAGAGATACAGAGGAGCAGATGCATTGATTTAATAAGTCAGGTTTTAGTTGTGTTTAAAGTTAGTCTGCACTCTGAATGTATATTAGTGGTACTCGGATGCAGTTCTGTAGTTTATCAACACTATTTGAATATGGAGAGTCACCTGCAGTATTAGATGATTTGTTATAGTGATTAGGGATTTTTCCCTAGAGCATAAAATTCTGTCCGGGGGTACTGTTGTAGTAAGTAGTTAACGACTGAATCATTTTTTGGCTTATACAGACGTCTCTGTATTGTAGTTAGCTGAGAAAGAGCTTGGTGATGTGATAGTTCTTACCAGTTTAATTCTCTGAGGGCTAGGTAGTGGTGTGTTCTATTGTTATAGTTTACTACAAATTTGGCTGTTTTATTACAATGTTGCTCAAGTTTGGACAGTTGTGACCCTTGAAGGTTAGTGATGATTATGACATCATAGACCAGAGATGGCAATAAGAAAACAGAGGCTTTACATCTTCTGGCTATGTCAATGAACTAGCTTTTTTTATTTTGTCTAATGTCTCTATAGTTTTTGATGAGTTGTTTTAATCATGTGTGATACATCATAGTCGAATTTCAACTGGCCATCTATGATGTAGTTTTGTGTTGTTTACTTGTTGTTCAACCATGGTTTTGTAGGCAGAGGTGACACTGAATACTTTTGTTTGGTAGAGATGCATTTTGGAGTACGTTTGCTTTTTTGGGGGGGGTTTAGTAGCAGTAGTTGTGAATTATTTATTCAGCTTCCAATTGAGAAGAAGGATTGTTTTGCAAGGCCTTGGAGGTTAGAGAGAGATTTGGCAGGGCAGATTAGAGTTGCGTCTTCAGTATATTGAACTTGTTTGCAGCAGTGCAGAGGTCACTGATGAATATGTTGAAAATTATGAGGCCTAGTATAAAGCCTTGTGGGACACTAATAGTTACAGGCAAGAAGTTGGAGAACCAATTTTTCCATTTCACTGCTTGTGCTCTGAGCAGTAGCTATGGAACCAATGTAGCAAAGAGCTGGCGGGCTCTAAGAATGAGAGTTCATTTAAGTGTTTCTGGTGGGAATTAGTAACTTTTGATTAGTCTAATAAGATGGTGGAGATTAGGTTTCCAGCAATTCTGTGGGTGTCAACAGCATTAACAAAGTTCAACAAAGCAGTAGTTGTGTAAAGATGAGGGTGAAAGCTGTGTGTTGAAGACAGAAGTTGGTTATCTATTAGATAGTTGAGAAGTTGCATATGAATATATTTTATAATGTTTTTGATAGGGGA
>NC_056749.1:73763526-73872971 GCF_019279795.1 Protopterus annectens | reverse complement strand
ACCCCCCCCAAAAAACCTCTTATAAAATACCACAGTTAGCCCCAGTACACTCTTATAAAATACCACAGCTTGCCTCAGTACTTTTAAAAAAACACAGCTTAACCCCAAAAAAAACACAGTTAAATCGACACTTGTTTAAAAAAACCCCAGTTTTAAAAACAATTTTTTCAAAAATAAAATTTCCTCAGTACCCTTTTAAAAAAAACCAACCCCTTCCCCAGTACATTATAAAATACCACAACTTAGGCTCAGTACACGTCGTTATTAAATACCACAGCTTAGCCTCAGTACACGTCGTTATAAAATACCACAGCTTAGCCTCAGTAGATGTCATTATAAAATATCACAGCTTAGCCTCAGTACACATCGGTAAAAAATACCACAGCTTAGCCTCAGTACACATCATTATAAAATACCTCAGCTTAGCCTCAGCACACATCATTATAAAATACTACAGCTTAGCTTCAGTACACGTCATTACAGCTTAGCCTCAGTACACGCTTATTACAAATATCACAGCTTAGCCCTCAGTACGTTGTGTTATAAAATAATACCAGCTTATATTTTCAGGCATTGTTATAATGTGTACAAAATATCACAGCTTAGCTTCAGTACACGTCATTATAAAATACCACAGCTTAGCCTCAGTACACATCGTTATAAAATACCACAGCTTAGCCTCAGTACACGTCATTATAAAATACCACAGCTTAGCCTCAGTACACAGCATTATAAAATACCATAGGTAAGCCTCAGTACACGTCGTTATAAAATACCACAGCTTAGCCTCAGTACACACCATTATAAAATACCACAGCTTAGCCTCAGTACACATCATTATAAAATACCACAGCTTAGCCTCAGTACACGTCATTATAAAATACCACAGCTTAGCCTCAGTACACATCATTATAAAATACCACAGCTTAGCCTCAGTACACATTGTTATAAAATACCACAGCTTAGCCTCAGTACACATCTGTATAAAATACCACAGCTTAGTCTCAGTACACATTGTTATAAAATACCACAGCTTAGCTTCAGTACACGTCATTACAAAATATCACAGCTTAGCCTCAGTACACGTCGTTATAAAATACCACAGCTTAGTCTCAGTACACATCATTATAAAATACCACAGCTTAGCTTCAGTACACGTCATTACAAAGTATCACAGCTTAGCCTTAGTACACGTCATTATAAAATACCACAGGTTAGCCTCAGTACACGTCGTTATAAAATACCACAGCTTAGCCTCAGTACACATTGTTATAAAATACCACAGCTTAGCTTCAGTACACGTCGTTACAAAATATCACAGCTTAGCCTCAGTACACGTCATTATAAAATACCACAGCTTAGCCTCAGTACACATTGTTATAAAATACCACAGCTTAGCCTCAGTACACGTCATTATAAAATACCACAGCTTAGCCTCAGTACACGTCATTATAAAATACCACAGGTTAGCCTCAGTACACATTGTTATAAAATACCACAGCTTAGCCTCAGTACACGTCGTTATAAAATACCACAGCTTAGCCTCAGTACACGTCATTATAAAATACCACAGCTTAGCCTCAGTACACATCATTATAAAATACCACAGCTTAGCCTCAGTACATGTCGTTATAAAATACCACAGCTTAGCCTCAGTACACGTCATTATAAAATACCACAGCTTAGCCTCAGTACACGCCATTGTAAAATACCACAGATTAGCCTCAGTACACGTCATTATAAAATACCACAGCTTAGCCTCAGTACACATTGGTATAAAATACCACAGCTTAGTCTCAGTACACATTGTTATAAAATACCACAGCTTAGCCTCAGTACACATCATTACAAAATATCACAGCTTAGCCTAAGTACACATTGTTATAATATACCACAGCTTAACCTCAGTACACATCGTTATAAAATACCACAGCTTAGCATCAGTACACATTGGTATAAAATACCACAGCTTGAGAAAAAAATGGTTTACGCGAAGAATACTGAGCATGGCTATATTTAGCCTCACTACACATCATTATAAAATTCCACAGCTTGGAAAGAAATGGTTTAAGTGAAGAATACTGAACATGGCTATATTGGGGAACAGTAGTCAGGCTTCTACTGAAATGGGGTGCTTCTGTCACATGACAGTATAATTCAAGTGGAAACTCTTCAAACTGCTGACTTAGGTACCATTGCAGGGAGGCTTCTCTTCATAGCAGGAAGATTTTATTTTTATTTTATTTATTTCACATTTGTTTACTGGGAAAGTCGACTGGACACATGTCCTTTTTAAGCGGAGGCCCGGGGAGAAAAGCTCCATATTGAGCAACAGCATAACACTGACAGTACAAGTGTCCATAGTTGAAGGTACTAGATACTATTTAGTCTAATTCTGTGCGTACATGAGGAAGTTAGGAACTCAGTAAAACAACATTTAAGGGCATAGTATAAACAAATACTGCAATGTTATAGAACAATGTGCATTCTAAAGTTTCGAATGAGCAATCCATATTTACAAAGCATATACCATTACAATGTTATAAAACAGCAGTGTTTTATAACAAAAAAAAAACAAGATGTTTTAAAACAAAATGTTTAGACAAATGAAGTATGCCTATAATTGGAATTTGTAAATTGGCTGAAAATTTGGTTGAAGGTTGCTGAGAGTTTTGCCTCCCTAAACGATATTAGAGGAGATTATAATGATAATAAATCAATAAAAATGTCAATAAATGAAAGAAAATAGTTTGGCTGTTAATGTAAGGGTGGGCACACGTGCATCCACACACTTGCACGCACACACACACACACACACACACACACACACACACACACACACACACACACACACACACAAAAACACACACACACACAAAATAAATAAAAAATAAAAAAAGTAAACATTAGCAAATTAGCAAAATGGACTTTTAGCAAGATTTTCTGCTTTATGTTTTTGACAAAGTTTACCTTTGACTGGACAAGTGAGAACAGTTTTCTGTCCCTACCATCCCATTTCAAAAATATTTGGGTGCAACTAATTTTTTCCCTGTAAAATATCTAATACTTCTTTTAACACCTTTATTGAATTATCACTTGTGGCATAGGCACATTTACATTTATATAAAAGTAATCAAACTGTATTAACAAGTTAAAATTAACAAACATTATGCTTCACATGTATTGCTATACATCATATAACCTAAGCAACATTGCATAAATTATTCAATTCCTGCCCCTTTTTTTGAACAAGAAGCATCTTTATTAAACCATCACTTATAATATAAGCACTCATACTGGTATCTCAGTATTATTAGATAAACAGCACATGCAATCGGGTAGATGTAACAGTGGGGAACTAGTTTCAGAGAAATAGCACCTTATCAGTCAGACACTGAATATTTGTTTGAAGCCTGTTTCAACATCAGACAGTATGGGAATTCAATTTAATGAAAAGTCGTACATTTTAAAATATGTTTCATTAAGTTAAAATAAAATAAGCATGCATTACTAAGACAGTGTAAAATGTTTTGTCATTAGAGGTAAATGTTTTTTAGGTAATAAGGAGAAAAGATGCACATTAGTTACAGGCAATATGTAGCATTCTGAAATTAAATGAGAAAGAAGAGGGGAGGGTCACAACATTAGCAGGGGTTGCAAAACTAGCAAGGAAATTAATCAGGAACTTGGGAGAAAGTGCAACTGGAATATATTTGCCACAGGAAAAAACATGTCAAGCCAATCAACTGGGAATCAAAGTCACTGACAAGAGGGAGTGATAACTGGCATAGAGGGGGGTAATAACATGCAGTGTGAGGATGGATATTACCAACTCAAAAAAGGAATAGCACAAAAACAGGGAGAGAAATGTGGTGTTGTGTTGTTGTGTGTGATGGAAGAAGGAGAAGACGGTGCTTAAGTTAGTGTTAAAAGAATTATGAGTTAGTGATATCAAGGAACAGGGGGGACACAACCACTAAACAACAGTAATACTGACAATGGCAGACGTAGTCATTAAAGCAGGGGATTTCAAAATGACGAAACAAATGAAGTTAAGGTGTTCGGTAAGACAAAAGCAAATTAAAGAAAGATGAAAGAAATTGAAGGTTGTATAGATGTATGAAGGTAATCATAAGAAATATAAATGCAGTATAGTTTCTTAAAATACTTAACAAGGGAGCAGAGCAGAAATAGTGCCTTTCCGACTAAGAGGGGAGTCAGGGAGCGTGGCGTTAGATTGTGACAATGGAAATATATTCCTATCAGATCACATCAGTGTTTGTAAATACTAGAACAGAGGCGAACATGAAATGATAAGACTGAATAGAGTCCTTGCAGAAAGAACATAAGATTAAACACAAAATGACGAACTGATATTACAGGTAATTAATGAGAGCAAACAAGAAAAGTAATTCATGGGTAGAAGCTGTCAGGAGGCAGTTAAGAAAATGTGGGGAGGGAATTATTTTTTTTTTTAATAATGAACTTTATTCCATAACATCAATGAAGACATTTCAATGTAAGAAAAACAACACATAACACTTATCAACTCATAAGCATATGTATAATGCTTTAGAACAACAACCCATTACCACCAAGAATTACAAACAATGAATTAGAATTGTGTCATAACAAATAACAGCTGCAACTGCATATTATTTGTCACTTTCATGCCCATTTTGAAATAGACTAGCTTTTCCAGTAAAAGACCAAAATAAGGAATGACTCAATCCTGATCAGTGAAATGTTTTCCATTTCCTAGAGATCAGCACCACCAGTGCAGCTGCGACATTTCTGATCCAGATAAAGTGCTGTTGAGAAAGCATGTCACCAGACTGTCTTACCCCTAGCAGCCAAAATGCCGTGTCCCTTGCACCTGGGAGATTAACATCTATCAAGAGAGTGTTATCCCTAATGACAGCCTGCCAAAGTGGTTGAACAGCTATACAACCCCATATCAGGTGCAAATAATCCACTTCTTCACTTGAACAGCTCTAGCAGCTGGAGTGTACCATGAATCCTCTTAACCAGCTCTGCTGTGTTAACTTGACAGTCACAGACCATTTTCAGCAGAGTAAAGGAGGCTAATGGGGGATATGTGGCAGACCACAGTGACTATAGCAAGGAATGCCAATGAGAGCCCATGATGTCTGTACTACAGTGCTTGGACCATTACTCATTTAACTGTGTTATTACCTGAAATAAGAGAGAGATGACATATTCATAATACACCTTGAGTTTTGGGCCTTGCATCAGACTGCTATTTCTTTCTGCCTCATTATTCCCCACCACCGAGATAGGCCAAAATTATTTTTCAGCTGATATCACCAGTTTTCCAATGATGCTCTTAACTAAAGATATTGCTATCACCTAATTAATGTTCAGCTGTCAATATTTTTCCCTTAACTGTGCCAATGAAAGTAGACTTCCATCTAATGTGCGAGCATAAACCTTGTACCAGCAGTATTCCCTCCTGAATCCATTCCTCCCACCGCACTGTAGTCCTGGCTGTATCTACCAAGCCATTACTCCAAATTGGGGTGTGTACCAGAAAGGCTGTGTCTTTCTTTGAAATACTCCCATTTTGTCTAAGTAGCTAATTCTCCATTCCCCCTGGATCCAAAACTTTGTATGATGGTCTATTCTGATGTTCAAAGTAAGAAGGCCCTCGAAGTAACAAGCCCCAGGGAGCTCAGTTTAGGGTAGGAGGATGTGCAAGCTTCATAAAAATACCAGGCCAGGACCACCTTCCCAAATTCTGTCATTTCCGTTAAACCAAATCCCCTTTTTAATTTGGAATTGCAAACCTCCTACAACCTAGTCTCAAGCACTTACCCTGCCAAAGAAAATTTCCTACGATTTACTGACATTTCACTAGCAACATGTAAAACTGAGCCTGGAGTAAATGTCTCAGGATAAACAATATCTTTGGCAGAGAAAACATCTTCACTACCTGAAGTCTATTAAGGAAAAAAAGATTTTGCCTACTGAGTGTTTCCAACATATCCTTAACTTCCTTAATCACCAGAGTCATGTTGAGCTCCACTGAATTCTCCATCCTGGATGATATACAGATGCCTAGACATTTCAGTTCTGTGACTGTCCTTATGGGAAAGGCAGTGGCTCCCTTTAGGCCAACCCTGGTCACCTCATTTGATGGAAAGGTGGTAATTTTATCCATATTTACCAGCAGCCCAGGAAAATACAGGGCCTCATGTATGTACTCCAAGATTTACAGTGTCTGGATTTTAACATCCATAAAGCACAACTATTGTCAAGACAGGTTGCTAATGACATTGTAAGCCCTCTCCCAGTTTAATTTCTTCAAGTCTTTTGGGTTTTTAATACCCTGATGGGAATTGACCCCATTCCTAAGTCAAAGTATGATTAAAGTTCATAAAATTAGTATTGTTTCAGTCTTTGATGTTAGCCAAAGGTGCTCTTTGTGGCACACGCAAATTGACTTCTGCAATTCACATGGAGTTTCATGTATCAGTGGCATATCTAAATATGACTGTGGGTTGTTTTTTATGAGATTCATTACTCCTACTACCATTGGAACTGTCCGGGTATCCTTCCTCCTCATTGCCCTCATTTCTGCCTGTAAATCCTGGCATTTTATGACTTTGTGTCTCTGTGCATGTATAAGACACTGTAGTCACTGGGTGTAGTGATTTCAATGATCAATGATACTTTTGTCTTCTTTACATTTACTATGTCTGGTTTTCTCAGATCTATTTTTTGAAATGTTGGTAATAGGTGATCCCATGTGATATAAACTTTATAATTTTCTATAATGCTTTGTGGTTCATGTTTCCAATGCTTATCAACTACTTCGGTATTGTAACATTTGCATATTCCCCACTGCAGCAGTCTTGCCATGCTATTATACCTTTCAGTATACAAGCCCGCTGACACTGGTGTATCACACCCGGCAACAAGATGTGCGACTGTTTCCAATTCTGTTTTACAAAACCTACATTTGTCTGTTTCCTAGACATATTCAATGGAGTTTGTAAACCAATCTGTATGTAGTCAGCTATCCAGGTTCCTATTATATGATCGAAGATGCAATCCTTCGTATGAGCCTTGATCGAACTTGAAAACACGAAACAGCAAAATAGTGAAACAACATATAAGCGATTTCTTTCCCTGGGAAAGAAATCGCTTGGCTGCCTCCATTACTTTGCAGTTTTCCTCACTGTAGTGCGATCTCGGAGTTGGTATATTTAAGTGGGGGGGTGTGGGGGCACAGCCCCGCACATTGGGTGGTGTGGGGGGCTTCGCCCCCCACTTTATGTAATGTTTTGAAGTTTTTATTTATTTGTTTTTTTTTGAGGCACAGCGAAAAAATCACTGTTCCAAGTGTTCGGGATTGTAAGCTTTCGCTTACATGGGTCAATAAATCAGCATTCGCTTTTTTAAGCATTTGCTGATTTAATATAGACCCAACTGTCCTGAGCCACCAATATTAAGCTTTCATCTTTTGGTTTAAATTTACCTCTCCTTAACCATTCCTGCATCAAATCCTGATCGACATGAGGATGTTTCAGGAGTTTTCTGTATCTGCACATTTCTCCTTCTCATCTGATCCTTTACCTTATATTATTTCTTTTCTTTTTTGGCACATTCAGTTGCTGCCTGGTTTTTGACTACTTCTGATCTGATTTATATTCCTGCTTGGCACTGATATGTGTCTGCTAAACTAAGCAGGGAAATCATCTTAGCTTTGTTCTCCTCATTTTTTTTAAATTTCAATGTTTGGATCTTGTGAGGTCTGCAGATATGTATGCAGTCCTACGATTGCAGATATATACATGTAATCAGTTTTGAGAAGGCCCATACTTCCTTCAGAATGGGGAATATATAATCTTGGTATACGATGATTTTAATAAATCATTTGATAAGCACGATGCATTTTTCTTGTTTTCCTGTACAAGTGATCCAATACCTTTTAGGGACAGTCAGTCGCCCCCAAACTGCAAGTTAGAACAGGAAGAGGACATTGGTTTTATAGCTTGGACTTTATTCCTAGATGTCAGGGCTGTTTTCATTATTAATTTTAGTCTAAAATATTCTTTATCAAGTTTTATTCACATTTCTTCATGTTTTGTTTTATTGTCGATTCTTCATCAATTCCCAAATATTTATATACTCTGTCCTGCTCAAGTTGCTTTATATCACATTCCTGTCCATGACTGTAGCTTTCCTGCTTTAAAGGTTGCTTTTGCACAGTTATCAAAGACCAGATGACATTCTTGTATTATCTGACAAAGTTTTGACTGCTTGGAGTTGTGCTTTCAGTTCCTCATTTGATGAACTATACAGTTTTAAATCATCCACAAAAAGATGAGAAGCCTTTACACTTTGTTGTTTTCTCAAATCCAAACTATAGCCATGACCTAATCTATTTAGTTGACAGCTTAATGGATGAAGGGCAAGACAAAACAGCAGAGGTGACAGAGATTCACCCTAGAATATCCCCCTTTCAATTTTATCCCTGGAATAATATTTTGTCCTTTATCATGGCTTAACGGCAACGTGGTTTGCCACTGTTTCATGGTCGCTATAATGAAATCAGTGTATGGGTGTATCTTATACATTTGTAATCACTGTTTTATCCATGAATGTGGGATACTGTCAAATGCTCTTTTTATAGTTTATCCATGCCATACTTAAAGTCTTCCCCTTTTTACAGTTCTCCACTGTGACTTTATTTAACAACAAATGATACTTCGTTCTATTGCCATGATTGAATTTTCTTCTAAATGACTATAAATTCTGTCAGCATCCATTCCAGTATACAGTTTATACATTGTTGGGAGGCAAGTTATCAGTCTTTAGTTTTTAGGATAGCTTGAAGGTTCACTGTTAAGGAGGTGTATCATTGTTTGTGTTGATAACCAAATCTTCGTGTAAAGATGTTAATACTTTTAGCTGGAAGTTAGGTAATGCATCTGGGCCTGAGGTTTTTCATTTAGGAGCTTTTCTTAACTTTGTTTCAGTTTCTCTGACTGTTACTTCATCCCATTTCATAATCCTGTACATTTGAACTTCTTACTGTTTCTTTTACTTATTTTATCCAGTCAGCAACTTTGTTATGTTCCCCAGGGTCTTCATAGCTATTTCTCCAAAATGTGAATCCAAAAATCTTCTTTTTTTGTGGTATTTTTATTCTTTTTGTCTTTTTTCCAGTTCTCTATAGAACGTTTTTGGGTCATTAATGACTAGATTGTTTTTGTACTTTTCTGTTTTTCTGCCTGTGCTGGTATCTTTAGTTTATTATCTGTAATAGTATACAATAGATCCTGATCTGTTCTGATACTGCATGTTGCTTTTATCACGTCTGTCTTTCTAAATATTTTTATTGATCTGTTCCCTCTTCTATACTCTTCTAACAGTGACAATTCTTGTCTTAATTGCTATATAGTTTTCTCTGTTTGATACTTCCATGGTGACATTTGATTTTTCCCTTCCTTTATTGCCCTGTGCCTTTGTGGTGAGACATTATTTGTTATTAATTTAGTTGCGCAGTAATATATGTTATTTATTTCTGGTATATCATATGAATGTCTGTGAACAGTCTTGCTTACTGTGTTCATTGTAAACCTTGTATTTTGAGACATGCACAACAGAGTGTCTTTCATTGACATGACTATGAAGTCCCAGTGGAAACTATCAAATACTTTTGCAAAATCTAATGCCATAATAGCAGCCTGCGACTTTCCCTTCTAGCAATCCCATTTAGTCTTATCAAATCTGTACTAGCTGCTTTCCCCATGTGATTATTCCATGCGAAAAAAAAGGGCAAGACTGGATCTAGTCCGTTGGTTAGCAGTTTGGAAAAGATTTTGAAATTCATTAGCAATAATGAGCTAGAACAATACTTTGTAGGGTCAGTGGGATCTTTGCCTGGCTTTGGGAACATCAGAATCTTTGTATCTTCTAAGTCATTAGAAATTTTTGCACCTCAGAGGCTTCATTATACAGGCAATTTAATGGCTTTAAAGGTCTTCCCCAAAACACCTAGAAAACTCAGTTGCAAATCTATGCATTCCTGGAGCCTTTCCTGCTGGGAAGAAGTCTATGGGTTGCAACATGTCTTGCTTTCCTAACGGAGCTGTTAGTATATTGACCATTTTCTCTGACAAGCTTGGACGTTTGTATCTATCTCTCCAGCTGTATTTGTCATAGCCTGTACAATTGGACCTTCTACACTGTATTTTGGTATTCTTTGCAGAAATATCATTTATTTCTTAAGGGCTAACCTTCGTCTCCCCCAAGCCATCCCCCATCACTCTTATTTCCATTTCCGTCTTTCTCCCTTTATATTCTCTTGTTTTTCTTGCTAACATTTTATTCAAGGTAATTCTCTTTGCCCAGTGAAACAGATGCAATCTGTCATTCTCTTGGTTGCAAGCTAAGCATGTACGTGTGCCCTGTATCACTTCTTAAGATTCAGCAATTCCCCCTCAGATGGTCATCTCTGTCTCCTAAGACATTCTATCCATTTCCTTGCTGTCTATATGTTCCTGCCATTCTTTCATCTCTATATTCTGTGTGATTCTTCAGTATCTGATGTGGTAGTGATTAATCCACCCTTGGCACGCATTCTAAAAGGCGATCACAGTCTCCAGGTTAAAAGTACTTTGCTTCATACTGTGTCCAAAATGCAATGATTTATTTTTTAGGGACCTCACAAAACTATTATTACTACAGAGGAGGGGGTCAAATAACCAAAATTCTGCAGTTGGGGGAAGAGGGGTTGTTGCAGATGATAAATTACTGGGTGTAGTCCAATAGATCAGGTTAGTCTTGCCTTATCAATCAGCCACATATCTAATCTACTGGTTATCCCCCCACCATGCCCATTATAAGTATACTTCACCGGAGTTGGGTTCACCACTCCCCAGACATCCACCATGTCGAGTACATGTAATAGCTCTTTCAATTTCTTCATTACCATAAGCAGTTGCAGTCCTCCCATTGGGAGTCTATCTAACCAGGGGTCAGTGACCACACTGAAACCTCCTCCTACTATAATCATTCCCTAAAAATGCTTTAGCCTCCCTCTACACTACCTCACGGTCTGTAGCAGACTGGGGTCATCTTCATTTGTTCAATATATATTGGCCAATAGCAGTACACCAAAGTGTGTATGAAATATTAATATTAACCATCTCCCTACTTTGTCAAAACCTCTGCTGCAATGACCAGGTCATCTGTTTACTGACAAGGGTGGCCACCACCTGCTTAGGCAAGGAAGTACAAGACATATAATATTGACCACGTCAACAGGAAAACGTTCTGTGGCTATTATCAATTTTCACTTTAGTTTCCTGAGTACAGTAAAGTGTACCCCGTTCTCTTTTATTTGATTTAAAATGTCATTCACTTTTTGCTCGGTGACTATCTCCTTGACCTTTTAATTCCACTATCTGGGTTGAAACTATTGCTGTGTCCCATACATAACCCTTTATATTTCCCACCTGGCTTAAACTATTGCATGACACTGATGATGCTACTGTCAACAGTGGTAATAAAAAGGATTTAGATAATAACAAACTCCCAGCTAACAGGCCAGGTACCACTGGAGAAAAGCAACACTTATTGTTTATTTAAGCATCTTACACATAGAGAAAAACCTAACAGTACAAGTTTAATACATCTATGGAAAAAACATTGGTTACATTAGGGAAAAAAATGAAAAAGTTACATTATAGATAATCAACACCATAGCAATGATGAGAGTCTCAGACAGGGACTCAGGTAGGGCTTACATAGACATCAAAACATGTCTCTTTCTACCAGGATATTTTAGGTGTGCCTTACTGTGGCAAGTTAGCCAAAGACAGTTGCTCTTCTACCTGAGAGTCTCCCCAAGTTTTATCAATAATAGTGATCTCATCCAAATGAATTCTGAGGTTGGAGAAATATTATCCTTGGGATCCAGTTGCTATGAAGTGTCCATAATGGCAAGTGGCTCGTAACCGTTTGTGGACTGAATGTCAGCAAGAAACACTGCCAATTTAGATTTACCCCAATACCTATGCTCTATGCCCTACAGATCCCTGCCTTTTTTATTTTGGGGGGATTTATTCAGAGAATTTGTTCATTGCTGCACCCGCCACATGTTCTGCCACTTCAGGGTAGGTGCCTCCTGTTTTCCTTCATTGGCGGGCTATGAATGAGACCACATCTGAGGGTTTTTGGTAGCTCATGTATTGGTTTCCTTTTGTAAGGCATAGAAATGCTGGATAGTGCAGCTGTACTTGGAATCCCAACTCCCTGCAACATTGAAGATACAGAGCTAATGTCTTTCTTCTGAAGTAGAGAGATTTGCTGTAGTCGGGGACCACCCAGACCTGGTGGCCTGCTATCTGAATGGTAATACCTAACTCTCATGCCTTGTGTAATAGCCATTCCCTGTCATTGTAAATAAAGAACTTTAGAATGAAATGTCTAGGATTTTTTAACACCTTGCCGCAGGACTGTACCCTATGCATCTATTCAATTATTTTGGGAGAATTTTGTCCCATTAGCTTTGCAAGTACTGTCCTTATAAACTGAAGTGGTTCTTGCTCCTCCACCTTCTCAGGCAGAGCAATTATCCTAGCATCATTCCGTCACAGCATATTTTTAAATCTTCTACCTTTGAAGTTGCAGGGCACGAATTTGAAGATTTTGGACTTCACTGATGTGGCTGGCTGCTATCGCTTGTTGTTCCTTTATGTCATTCTGCTGTTGAACCAATGTATCTTGGAAAGTTTTTAGTTCAGCATCTTGCCAAGAAGCAACCGCTTTCAGTTGCTGGATATCCACTACAGTGTTTCTCACCAGATCAGTCAGCAGCTCAGTTGTCAGTCACAAGGTGCATAACTCCTGTGACACCATTGGTAAATTCATTGCCACGTTACTGTTAGTCTCCAGGTTTGGTGTTGTGGCCTAAGATTGTACAGGGTAAAATCTCCTGGAAGGAGAGCAGAGCTCTGATTTTTATTTTTCAAACCTTCCTCTAGATTCTGACACTTTCACAAAATGACTTGATCTGTTGGGGTTACATACAGAACTTGTACGTTAAAAAGTTTCACGTTACTTATTTCCACAGATGGAGCACTGAGAGTTTAGGTATCCATCTCTTGCAAGTATCCATGTGTCCCTCTGTGGAAAGACAATCTTATGAAAAGGAAAGAAAAGGCAGTAAAATAATTGTGAATGGCAAGGAAGAAGGAGCAGAGGATCAACAGAATGCACGGTAAGATATGGAAGAGGCTTTGGAATTATGAAATGTAGCATTGAGGGAACTCAACACAGCTGTAGCCATAAAGGAAACAAAAGCTGCGCAAGGTGAGTTAGTAAGAAAAAAGATCTCAGGTTAATGAAAAAAGCTGTACTCTTGGAGAATTGAACAGAGAAAAGAGGGAATTACAATGCATGGCTTAAAAAACACACACCAACCAAGTGAAGTGATATTAGGGGTAAAAGAAGGTTCTACACAAGATTTTATAAGTTGAAGGTGAGAGGAGGTACCAGGGATAAATACAAATCATGTGGAGAGAAAATACAGTTACTTAGGTCCTACTTACCTGTAACAGTAGATGTACATAAAATACACTGCCTTAGTGACATATGTGTAGTAGTGCCCTGCTTACCTGTCTCTGGTAGTCTGACAAAGCTCAGCGCTCTTCCCCTTGCCTGTCTTTGTGTGGACCAATCACCTAGAGTACAGGGACTACCTTTCAGATCCACAGACATAATCCTTTCTGTTTTCTAAGGTCCAGAATGAAGACATGATGAAAATGCAAGCTTGCGAATACCTACTGTTCCAAACCAAAAGACACACACACACACACACACACACACACACACACACACACACACACACACACACACACACACACACACACACACACACACACACACAGCAGAAAAAGGTCTGTGAGCATAACTCAATTGAAACTCCAACCCCAAACTATGTACATCCAAAAAAGTGGGATGGTGGGTGGACAGTGCCAGTAAGGTAGTGTGTTCTACAAACATGTACTGTTACAAGTAAGTAGGAGTTACTAAACTGTGCTATGGTCAACAAACACACTGCCTTACTGGCATGTGTATAGATTCCCTAAGCTTATCCAGCCTGGGAGGAGGAAAGATACGAGTCCAGGAGACCTGGAGAATGGCCCTAGTGAAATCTGCTGTGGATTTAAAAAAGGCATCCAACTTGGTATCCCGCTAAGGTATGGACAGCGGACCAAGTTGCTGATTCAAGAAAACTTTTACTTTCCACTCCTTTCTAATCTGCTACTGAAGAGTAAAAGACCCTTGTGGAATGTGCCTTTACCTTATATGGATTTGCCTTGCCATGGTGGGTGTAACAAAAACAATACCAGAGGCCAACCAATGTGCAATGGTTTGCCTAGAGACAGGTTGATTTGTCTGTAGGAAATAAAATGCCTTAAAGCTTTCCTAAAGGTTTTTGCTCTGTCAAGGTAGTACCTGAGCTGCTGATGCACATCAAAGATATGACATATCCGCTCTCCTTTATTCTTAGGTTCTGGGTAATAGACTGATTCAGGATGAATTCTGAGACCACATTTGGAATGAAAGAGTGGTTAGTGCATGACACAAGTCTATCTCTGTGGAACAATTAGGTAAGGTTTTCCACCATGAGACCTTGAAGCTCAAACACTCACTCTACAGATGCAAAACAATAAGCAAAACAGTTTATCATGTTAAGAGCTTCAGATCAGCCTGAGTGACAAGTTCAAATGATGGTAAGGTCAATTTTCCTAGAACAATGTTGAGATCCCATGAAAGAGGAAGTTGCTTGTGAGGGGGGTCTCATTTTCAATACTCCTTTCATGAACTGTTTTACCAAAAGAGAAGAAAGAGGGGGATCCAATGGTAGACAGCAGAGATGGGTGCACTTTAATGGATGCATATGTTAAGCCATCCTGAAGTAGCTCACACTAAATATTTCAAGACCAGAGAGATATTAACCACAAGGGACCCTCTGTTCCCATTAGGCACTACTTAGAAAACTTCAACCATTTGTAAACATAAGATTTTCTAGTAGTAGTAGGTTTTCTAGCCTCCTTTAACATCTGCTGCACATCCTCATGGAACAACTGCCTAAACAGTGTTGATACTGAATTATCCAGGCTGTTGAATATTAATATATAAATTATAACAATATTGAATTATCCAAGCTCAGTAGACAACCCTCTCTGTGGGTCTACCCGCTCAGTTCGCCCTGCGGGCTCGCTCCACTCCCCTACCCTACCCCCAAATTCCACCCACCCCAGTGGTCCTAGATTTATACTACCTAGACCACTCCCACACTCCCATCCCACCAATCCCACACACCAACCACTATACATATACAGCCACACCCCTCCTTTATCTACACACTTACTCAAAGCCTTCTTATAGTATTTCTCACCTATCCAATACCTTATACCAATTTGGATTAATTCCCATTTGAGTAACCTTAACCTACTCAATATACCTTATTATATTCTTTATTCATCCTCACTCCCCACTCACCTGCATCATTAAGCTCTTCAGTATGCCTAAGGTAACCAAAGCCATCACAACCAAACTAACATTTCTAACAACGTGCATATGTCCTCACCTCAGCATATATCCTCACCTCCTTTGAAAAACCAACCTATTACCAATTTAATTACTCTCCAAAACAAACAGCTATATTAACCCTTACCCACACCCATACTCAAATAAATATCACTTCCAATCCAAGCTACATGCTAGCCAAATACCATAGACTCTCACATATTAAATACAACAAACTCACAGTAAAGAAAGTAAAATATCTAATAAGCAATACTTACAACCCTACTCTAAGACTAAAAAATCCCTCCTTGAAAGATGGTGACATCCACCCTAATCCAGGCCCAACCAATGTCTGCATAGTTAAAACTACCAGCCCCTATCCCACACCCCTAGTTATCCACCCAAACTTCCCCAATTCTTTCCTAATAGGACATCTTAATATTAATAACAAGTATTAATAACAAAATAGCCCATCTCCATGCCCGTCTAGATATTTACTCCTTTGACATCTTCTGCCTCACAGAAACTTGGTTAAAACCTGAAACTAAAGACAACAAAGTCATCCCCCTAGGATATAATATATTGAGACAAGACTGTATTAAATGTAAAGGTGGGGGAGTAGCAATCTTATATAAAGATGGACTTCAAATCTCCTCTTTACCTTATAACCCACCTCATGAAAACAATGCAGAAATCCTTATCTCCAAATTTCAAATCAACCCCATCAAATCATTATATATCAACTGTATCTATCTTCCTCCTGGAAACAATACCAATACTATTGAGGATATCCTTAGCTGGGTGTCCTCTACTTACCCACAAGAAACAATAATACTAGGTGACTTCAACACTGACTGGAAAACTGTCAATGCTGAAAATCCCACATCCCATATTAATCCTCATGGCTTTACTCAAACAATTACCTCTACAACCAGAATCAACAAACCAAATAAAAAAGAAACACCTTAGATTGGATTCTTACTAATAATCATAAACAAGCTTATAAGGCAGGAACTCTGCCTGATGATGTAAGTGATCAAACTTTGACTTACATTATAAGGCAAAAGAATGATATTTCTAACCCCCCCCCCCCACTTATAGGATTTCACGGACCAACAAACACTTTAACCCAGTACTATTTCAAAATGAAATAAGTGTGTGTGACTGGAATCCTTTAAAATCCCTCCCACTTGATGAGGCTGCTAAACATTTCAACTCCAAATTCTTAGCTATCCCCAATAGGCATGCTCCTAAACATTCCATCAGAATGAAGACCAAACCAGCCCCCTGGCTTTCTAAGGAAACCAGACAAAAAATGTTGCTTAGAAACAAATCATGGGCTAAATGGAGAGCTACCAAAACTCTCTCTGACCAACAAACCATTAGGCAGCTTAGAAATACTACAAAAAAGGCCATACATACTGACAAAAAGAACTACTATTGTAAATTACAGCAAATCCACCAAAACAACCCACAGAAGTTCTGGTCAGGTATCAATATACTCTTACTCCCAGGTCACTCTCGTACACCAACCCCAGTAGGGTCTGCTCATAATACCCCCCTCTAATGCTTTCAATACTTTCTTCGCTGAGACCATACAGTCACTTGCCAGTCAACTAACCCCAGATAACTCAAAACCTCATACCACCAGTCCTGGCCCTCTTCCAACATTTAAATTGCAACCCATCCCTACAGATCTCATCCTCAAATTCATCCAAAAGCTTAAGCCTTGCACTCCTTCTGCTGACGAGCTACCATCTGAATACCTGCAAAAAACAGCCAAAGGTATTGCATACCCAATATCCATCCTTATAAATAGAACCATTAAAGAGGGGACCATCCCAGAAATCTGGACAATTTCCCATATTATACCCCTACACAAAGGTGGTAACTCCAAATATTATTCTAACTATTGGCATATAGCCCTTTTATCACCCCTAGCAAAAATTATGGATAAATGTATTCACCATCAGCTATTAGATCACTTAACTCAACATAACATTCTAGCTAACTGCCAACATGGCTTTAGGCCATTTCATAGTACCACTACCGCCCTCTTATCCTTCACAGATTCCATCAATAGAAATTGCAACAATAATATCATCTCATCTGCACTCTTTATCAATCTCTCAAAAGCTTTCAACATGGTTAACCACACCCTTCTTATCAACATTCTAGCATCCCTTTCCCTTGATACTTTGGCTATCCAATGGTTCAAGTCCTACCTCAGCAATAGGCAACAGGCAGTCCTCTGGAATCAGAATCTATCATCCCTCCTGCCAGTCACCCTTGGAGTCCCTCAGGGCTTTATTCTAGGACTTCTCCTTTTCTCACTATTCATTAATGACCTGCATGTAGCAATTCCTCAAGCCACCTGTATACAATATGCAGATGATTCAACAATCATATGTTTAGCTAACTCCCCCTCAGAACTACATTCTTCAACTCAGAAGGTATTCAACATAATTGACACTTGGTTCTTGAAGCGTTGCCGCCTTCTAAATGCCAAAAAAACTAAGCTCCTACTCTTTGTATCTACCAATAAGTCCTCCCCAGTAGACTTCTCAATCAGTTCCAACAACGGTACCCTCATATCCCCAGACTCCACCACTAAACTGTTAGGAATTACAATTGATAATAACCTTAACTTTGACAGCCATATAAACAACACTATAAAATCTGTAAACAAAAAAATTGGCTCCTTATACAGAATTAAACCCTTCTTAACACCATCAGCCAGAACCAAAATTGCTCACTCTCACTTAATTTCAACTCTTCTATATGCCACACCCATTTATACTAACCTAAAAAAACAACCCTATCAAACTAACTAATTCCTACAATAGTACTTATTTTATTTTATTTAACATTTGTTGACCGGGAAAGTCCGACTAGGTTCCAGCGGAGGCCCGGGAAGAAATACTCCAGATGCATGTCTTTGGAATGTGGGAAAAATCGGAGTACCCGGAGGAAACCCACGCGAACACAGGGAGAACATGCAAACTCCACACAGAAGGCACCCCAGCCGAGGATCGAACCGGAGAACCTCTTGCTGTAAGGCGACAACGTTAACCGCTGCACCACTGCCCGATTTGCTACTGGCAAAACCACTGTCTGAATCTACTGCAACTAGGCTGGCTAGAACTACAAAATCATCTGTTATTTTCTCAACTCACCATTGCCCACAAGCTATTTTACCAACCTAACATCACTCCTATACTCTTTATCCTCATCATCACCTACAAAAACCTAAATTCACTACGCTCTTCTAGCAAACTTCTAGCCATCATAACAAAGTCCAACAACACATTCCTTGTTCTCTAACACTGTAGATAAGAACTGGAGCCTTTTACCTATAGAACTAACCTTACTTCCCACTTTGCCTCTCTTTAAACAAAACTTCAAAAAAACACCTGAAGATCCATTGGTTATACCCCTGCAGTAACCCTAATTAATCCTTTGATTCATTACTTCCCACCTCTCTTTCTCACTTTTCTTCCTAAACTCTTCTGCATATCCCTGTAAGGACTGTGCTGTAAATAGTATTCCTAAAACAACCTGTTGTACTGCTATTTACCTATGTATTATACTGTATATTGACTTGTCTTATACTGTCTGACACTGTTTAGTGTAATACTTCTCTTTATTATTACATTCATATCTTTTTACACTGTGTATATATTGTTTGTATATTCTGTGTGCTAATATCGGAGCTTTTTTCCCCGGGCTTCTACTGAAAATGGAAATACATCCAGCTAGACTAGCCCGGTTAACAAATGTAAAATAAAATAAATAAATAAATAAAATAAATAAAACTGTTAGTTGCAGTTGATCCAAACTGGGGTGTACCAGTCACTCCTCAGACTGTACGAGCAAATCTAGAGTGTGAGGAAATCAGGGGTAATTGCCTTTGGCTAATACCATTAAAAGGGAGAAACAAGATTGCCTGGGTCAACAAGGGGTCACTACAATGATTTCTGGCATTTCTTTCTGAACCTTCAGAACTACCTTGTAGATCACTTGAAAGGTTAGAAATGCATACAGGAACATTGCTCCCCAAGGGAATGAGATTGTGTCTGCTCCCCTTCTGGGGGCTTTATAAAGATATTCAGAAAGGATAGGCGCAATACCAGTCTCCACAACAGCTTTTTTTAGAGAACAATGAAATTCCTAGACTAGAAACCTTTCAGTTTTTTTCCCAAAGGAGGGACTGTTTCTACGACCATGTTTCTATGACCATGAGCATTTGCTGGAGTATACAAGTGAATAACAAGGTCTATTCAGGCAGGTGAGGGGGTACACCCTTGAAATAAGACAGATGGTCCTTTCACTGCCACCTGTAACCTCTGCCAGCAATGTTGAGCACCCAGTTGTAAACTACTGACAGCCAGGCTGCCTTGTTGAGAGCTAACTTTGAGACTGGGCACTTAGAGAGGGACTTGGAAAAGCCAGATGCCACACCTCAGACTAGACATAGGTTGGAAAGAGTTATCCTTTTTAGAAAAATAACCTCTCTTTTTAGGTTTGGAAGAGTTCTTGTCCTGCCATTTCCTTTTGGTGCCTTGGTTTTGTTTGTCTGGGACTTCTGTTTGTTGGGCCACTGAAAATAATCTTGCTTAATGGAGAGAAACTTGGGAATGTGGAACATTTTAAACCCTTGTTGTGTCAGTTTACCTCTGTCATCTCAGTGTTTGGGAATCTGATTAGTTGTTGTATCGAACACACAATTAGAATCAAGTGGAGCGTTCATAATCTCATAACTTATCAGAAAAGGTTTGACTGTGCAACCAGGCATAGCTCCTTATCAAGACAGATGTCAATGCATTTCTAGAAACAGTATTGGTCCCTTTCAAAGCACTCTTTAAGGCAAGTTTAGACACTTGAGAAACAGACTTTTTTGCTTAGCAGATAATGATGTGGCAAATTTGTCTTAACTATACAAACACCTTAACGCAAACTTTCAAATAAAACACTGGTAGTTAAACATCTTAAAGACTACCTTGCTGGATAGTATTAGTGTTATTCTGAAGGGAATTGGTTTGATGAAGACAATAGACATTTTGTTGGAAAATGTCATTGGGGACACAGCAGAAGGATCTGCAAACAAGGACAATTGGAGACCATGCATGGTCGAGCACACAATGAATTTCTTAAACACTTTTTTAGGCAAAGACTCATTAAATAGAGAAGAATTTCAAGCTTTCTTAAAAACATCCTCTAATGATGGGATTAATCGAGGGAAGGTCACCACATCCGGGGCCCATTCTCCAAATGTTCATATACCCTGCTGACATTGGCAGCAGCAGAAAATGGCTCCTTATTGAATGCATCCCTAATTCTAGCCAGCATTTGGGGAAAAAAGAGCAACCCACTCTGCTACAGGCCCAATGAGGAGCTCTGTGTCTCTCCAGTAAGTGTTTTACAACTTTGTATGCTTATTTATGTTGAATTGTGTTAGACATTTTGCAATTGTATATGTTTATTTATGTTGAATTGTGTTAGACATCTAATATGATTTATGCTTTATTACTGGAATACTATGTCATGCTGGCATTTTGTCTGCACCAAGTTGTATAGTATGGTCTATTTTGCATAGCTGCACCTTGTTCACCAATGTTATTCATGTAAGTGTGTTGTGTGTAGACAGCTAATACTGGTGTCTAATTATTTCTATATAATTGTGCTGTTACTGGTGGATAGAATTACATTAGAGACCCAGGGCAGAGTGCTGCTCGCTTTATTTTTATCTGTGACTGCATAACTGTCTGATGAGGTTCCTTCTAACAGATGTTTTTCCAATTGGCTCAGTATCTGCATATACTAGTAGTTGGTTCAAGACATATTTTTCTATATGCATTAGCTATTTGCTCAGTTTGTTTTTTGTAATCTTTATAATATATCTTTACCATCTCAAAAGTGCTTACTCCTCTCTGTACTCTTCTTTTCTAGACCTAACACCACTCTTAAGTATTCAACTGCGGTACCACCTTTATCATTCTTATAAGAAAAGTGCAGTCTGGGTCTGAACTGTCTGCAAACAACTAAAGTTAACTTTGAGTATGTGTCTACCTGTTTGAGCCAATATTCATTTTCCCCAGGAGAGCACTCTGCTTTGGCTTGTAAGCAGGCCCCCCCCCCCCACATACACACACTCATGTTCCGTGTTCTCTCTTATTCCCTTCTGTTAGCAAATAGTATCCATAACTGATTAATACTGTGTGTTTGTTAATTTAAACTGAGACCACAGTAGCCTACTGATACAAGGTTATCCTGTTTTTCCACCTGAGAAATTGTTAAGAAATGACTTACAGTTTCAGAACAGTCCTTGGTCAATTCTGATTGTTTCTTAAACACAAACTTGTCTTTGCTTTGGCTCATTAGCAGCAGTACAAAAGAACTGCCTGCTCACACCCTTGTTCCCCCCCTCCCCCTTCCCTGTGTATTACCTTAAGCCAATCCCAAAGTTAATAAATATAACCTGTGGCAGGCACCATTTTTAAAATTACAACCACCCTTTGTCACCATCATATGTTCATTTATCAGTTTACTCTGTTACCTGATTGTTTCCAGCCCCCTCATAAGAGCTACTAACAGGGTCTCTACCCACTTCGCTCCCTACCCTGCCCCCTATTCCCACCCACCCCCAATAGTCCTAACTTTATTACACTCACAAACCCCTCTCATCTTTCCAATAGCCAACCACAGTGCTAACCCAACACTATCTCCTCCATCTTACCAGTACTATCACAGCTCCTCAACTAACATGTACAAGCATACCTTACCTAGGCTCACTGCATGCACTCTCTTTGCATATCTTACATCCTACCAAAGATCCATCATTCCCCCACTCATCCACTACCACTGTACTACTACTACTCACACCACCACTCATGTCTCACCCTCGCTCAGCTCCCCTCCCACCAACTCAAGAACCATCCCTATGCGCCCCCCACATATTCTACCAACTATATTACTCAAACATAAAGCATCCCTACAACTTAACATTGTAACCCTCCCACCATATCTATTACCCACAGTCCACAATCATAAAGTTTCCCTAATAAACAAACACATTCAAAAAATGAGAAAACTAATAATCTCATGGATATCAAAACTAGCCCTAAGTGGAGACATCCACCCCAACCCTGGCCCTACCATCTTCAACCCCAATCCTCATAATCAGACTAGAAACCACAACTTCTCCCATATCACAGCCAATAGAAACCCAAGTGACTTCCTTCTACTAAGCCTAAATATTAGAAGTATACCCAACAAAGTCCATGAACTCCATGCCACCATAGACTTGTACTCCCCAGATATAGTTATCCTGACAGAAACCTGGCTAAAACCTCACATTACCAGTGAGCAAAGACTCCCTACTGGTTACGGCATACTAAGAGTAGACCGGCTAAACAAGAAAGGAGGTGGTGTAGCTATAATATTTAAACAGCATCTAAATATCCAGATCTTAAAATCATCAGCTCCACAAATAGGCAATGAAGAAACAATATATACCAACCTCAAAATAAACCAAAACAAAACCATCAACATAATTGGATGCTACTTCCCACCTGGCCAAAACATCCCTCCACTAGAAAACCTCCTCAGCTGGTCTACCCACCATCTCCCCCAAGAAACTATAATTTTAGGTGATTTCAATACTGACTGGCAATCCTGTTCTGGCAACCATCCAACCCATCATGTAAACCTTCATGGCTTCACCCAACTAGTCCAGTCACCAACCAAGATAAATAAAAACTCCAGCAAGCACACTACCCTGGACTGGATACTAGTCAGTAAGAGCCCTCAGTCATATATAACAGGCTGCTTATCAGATAGCCTCAGTGATCACTCCCCAACATTCCTACTCAAAAAATACCTATACCAAGCTAAACCTGTCATCTGCCATCAGATACGTAAAAAACTAAACTTTAACTCATTCACATTTATCTCATCCCTCAAAGAATGTAACTGGCATCCTCTAAAGTACCTCTTGATGACGCAGTTGAATTTTTTAATACTGCCTTCCTGAGCATCCTTAATTACCATGCCCCCATAAAACTTTCCAGAACCAAAGCACAACCCTCCCCATAGCTACAGAAAACCACTAAGTCAGAAATGAAAAACAGGGATAAAGCCTGGGAGCACTGGCGCAAAACCAAAACCCCCTCAACTAGACGGAAATTCCTAGAACTACGCAATAGAGTCAGAAAGCTAATAAAACAGGACAAATTCCAATACTACCAGTCTGCCCTAGACTCCTCCCAACACAGCCACAAATAATTCTGGTCCTCCATAAACTCCATCCTCCACCCAGGTAAAGTCAGTACCCCTTCTCCTAACATCTCTCACTCCACCAAAAATATTGCTACCTCATTCAACACACACTTCACACAAACCATACTATCACTAGCTAAACAACACAACCACCCGCCCCTCCAAACCACACCTTCAACTTGTAATCTCCCCACTGCCTTCTCTTTTTCTCCTGTACCTACCTCCAACATAAAAAAACTCTTAACTAAACTTAAGCCCACCAAATTAGCAGCAGACAACCTCCCAAGTGAATACTTACAAATTGCAGCTGATGCTCTGGCCTACCCAGTATCCATCTTGATTAACCGATCTCCGTCAGAAAGTTCGTTTTCACACTGCGGAAAGTATCACATATAATTCCCCTCCACAAAGGCGGCCCCTCCACAGAACTAACCAATTACCGCCCCATAGCTATTCTCTCTCCACTCTCCAAAATACTAGAGAGATGCATACACTCTCAGGTCTCAGACTGCCTCCTTACTAACAACCTCCATTCCAATACTCAACATGTTTTCCCACCAAACCATAGCACCACCACTGCTTTACTCTCCTTTACTAACACAATCCTTCAGCATAAAAACAATGGCTATCTCTCCTCTGCTACTTTCCCAGATCTATCTAAAGCATTTGACGTGGTCCCACACAAACAACTCATCTCTGTCCTCAATAACCTATCCTTCTCTCAATCAGTAACCAACTGGTTTCAGAGTTACCTGTCTGACCGCCAACAATCCGTTGTATGGCAGAATGAAATATCTCCCCAACTATCTGTCTCCATAGGGGTTCCCCAAGGATCCATCCTTGGAGCCTTACTTTTCTCTGTTTACACCAATAATCTAGCCTCTGCCACCAAACATGGCACACTCATCCAATACGCAGATGACTCAACCATCATCTGCTCAGCCCAGTCCCTACCCGAACTGCAAAAAGTCACACAGGAAGCCTTTTCCTCTGTTGAAACTTGGTTATCCGATGCCCGGTTAATACTCAACCCAAACTACTCATCTTACAACCCACCAAACATACTCAAAACTACTCTCACTTTAACATCACAGCAAAAGACAACACCATATATACCCAACTGAATACACCAAATTGCTAGGAGTGAAAATAGACAATAAACTAAAATTTCACATTCACATATCCATGACCATAAAAAAAGTCCACAAAAAACTAGGAACATTATACAGAAATAAGCAACTTCTCACCAAAGCAGCAAAGATTTCAGTAGCAAATTCCCACCTTATCTCCAACCTGCTTTATGCCTCTACAATATATACCAACCTAAGGCAATGCAATCTAAACAAGCTAGAGACCTGGTACAACAAAACCGCCAAATTCACCACAGGGGCATCCTACCATAGTGACCACTGTCTCTCACTTGCTGAACTGGGCTGGCTTGAACTCCCTCACCTCCTTCAATGGTATCAACTCTCACTTGCCCACAAACTAGTAAACCATCCACTAAATGTCCCATCCCTCCAGAATCTACTCCAACCCTATTGCACCACCAGACCACTAAGATCCAGCAACAAAAATCACTTGCAGATCACTAAAGCCAATAACTCTGCTGGTGAAGCACTATTCTCTTGTGCAATAGCCAAATTATGGAACTCCCTCCCACCCACAATTACCTCCGTACCATCATGCACCCACTTCAAAACTTTACTAAAAGCGCACCTAAAAACATGCTGGCTATGCCCTTGCAACTCCCACTCTAACATCACCCACCCCATCCAACCACTACCTTTCTTTCCACCCCACTAACCACCTTGATTATAGCAAGTTCAGATGCTCATAAGCCTAGTACTTATTATACAGCAGGAATGTCTTATTGTAATATTTGTTAATGTCTGTTATGTACTTCGCAGATAAAGATTCTAGTTGTCTACTGATGTACTATGTTCTTCATCTGTAAATATGTTTGTAATTAATTGCTATGTTAATCAAATTGTTAATCGCTATGTAATCCAATGTAACTACTGTCTGTTTATTTTAACTGTGGAGCTTTTCTCCCCGGGTCTCCACTGAAAACGGACCTACGTCCAGTTGGACACTCCCGGTCAGCAAATGTAAGTAAATAAATAAATAAATAAATAAATAAAAAAAAGAAAACATCTGTTTGGTTTTCTGCACCTGCTCATCCTCAGAGTAAGCTGAAAGATCAGACTCTGACACTTCTGAAATGTTAGATTCTGAATCCCTTTCAAAATCAGGATCCCTGGATGGTTGAATAAGGGTGTGACATGCAGCTATATCCCACCAGATTACCTCCAGTTAAATGTGATGTCCATCCAATACCCCACTGGACTTCCAACAGTTAATGTGATGTCCCTTACTATCCTTGCTCAGTAACTAAGGAGCTTCAGTCCTCACTACTGAGTTGAATGTGAGACTGTCACTTAGAATTAATATTTCACAATTTTTCCCTAAGAGCACAACAGTAACAGGCTCTATAATCTGGGACTGGGCTGTATACTTCTGTCCATCCCTAATGTAACTCCTTATTACACACTTTGGAGCAATGTGTCCTGGTTTACGACCTCTGATACACTCACACGCAAAGTAAATTTAAATCTCACACATCCAAATACTTCTGAGAAAGCCTGATGCAGATTTCCAGCTGTCCCCCTTCTCCAAAATAATATGGTAATGCTGCCACCAATTAGAGTATCTTCATGCCCTTCTAAAGGGGTGTGCAATTATGAAAATAAATATCAAAATTAATGATAGCTATGACCCGAAGTGACTAGGCCTTCGAGGTGACCTGGGGAGTATCACACAGGTATAAGCACTCTCTAATCTGTATAGAATACAATAATTTCCAACCACAATGTAAAGTAATGAAAAACATTTAATAATAAGTAAAATGATTACAAGAATGAATACTGTCCCTGATCTAATCTAACACATAACATCAAGGCAAAGTCAGGCTTAGAGGGGGGTTTTTTTTGGTGAGTTCTTTTTTCTTCGGGTATCACTGTGCAGCACTGTAATTGACTGCAACTTTGCACAAACAGCTGCTTTTCACAAACTGCCCAGTACTTGACTAACTGCACAGCTTAACAGTCAGCTGTTTGGAAAAGTTATTTTTCCTGTCAATCAACTGTTCAAATAATCACCTAGCAACCAGGAGCATTCTAATGACAGTTTGTACTCTAGAATCTCTCTCTCAAACATGCACAATTACAAATGTATGAAAAGACTAACAGATTCTTTAAACATTCTGTATAAAGAAGGAGATACTCAACATTTTAAAAACTTATTTACATTTTTACAATTAGACATGCTGGCATACAACACAGTTAATTTGAGAATATGTACAAATCTCCTGCCATACATGCTAACACAGATGACAGTGTTTTCATTTTCTTCACAAGGGGTGTGAGGCCCAATATCATAACTCAGGTTTCACCCCATAATCAACTACCTGAACAATGGATCTAGCTGTAGCCCCCATCTCAAGTGGAAACCTAGTCAGATACTGCTGTCTAGTAATATAGTAGGTCTTCTGCCTCTTTTTTCATTCATTACTCTGGTGGGAATATCCCCAGCGGGTGGCTTATCAACACTGGCAACAGATTCTGCATCTCTGACTTCCTCTGCATCTAAAGAGTTTGCTTCTTTCATACCCTAACCAGGAACTGGTGCACCCCTGGAGGGCATGTCTGACTCTCATGTCATGCACAATTCTGGTACTACCACTACACCAGAGGACCTGGAGGCAAACAAAGGTGAGTGGTCCATTAGCCTGCTTATGGCTGCTGCAGCGTAACAAGCCATAGGCTGAGGCATATTTCTTGACTTATTTATAGGTTCATAGGTAGGTACTAGGCTATCAGCCCTGAGGCCTATATAAGCCTAGCCAAAAATGTACTCTGGCTTTCACCACCCAACATTTCTGTTTTAAGTGCATAAGGTGTAGATGGTGGTGGAGGGAGGGGGCATTGTATCTGAATTCATCACGTCAAGTGACAAGAAACTATCCAGCCCAATACCAAATATTGTCTGTATGATCAGCACAGTAAAATGATGGGAAATCTCACTACCCTCTAAATAGCAATCTAAAGACTATTTCTGTAGGGATATTATTCTGAACACTTGATTGAGAAAAACATGACAGCATAGGCCTTAGGTGTTAGTCAAAATGAAAACAGAAGCATATACAAAATTACTAATCAGGAAAAACAGTCAAAGTAGCAGAATACACTATGCAAGCTCTGATAGGAAAAGGAAGAGGGAAGGAATAAACCCAAAATTATTTCTTATCTGAGCTCAGCAGCTTAACATCCAGAGAAAGAAGTAGTCTTCTCAGAGACATTTCTGTTACTGCAGCACTAGGAAGCTGGAAGAGGGTCTGAAAGGCAGTCCCTGTGCTCTCAGGTGACTGGTCCATCATACCCACAGACAGACAGGGGAAGGAGCTCTGAGCTTTGGTAGACTGCCAGAAATAAGGTAGCAGGGCACTAGTATCCATATGTCATAAAGACAGTGAGTTTGTGGAAGATCAGAATTTCTATATGTGTCAGACTTAGTGAGTTTAATAGTAACTTAGTGGGCACAGATGATTAAAATGGTACAGTCAGGAATCAAAAGGGTAGAAAAGAAGTAGATGTGGATACATATCCAGTGAAATTTTACAACTCAGCTAGGAAGAAGCTTTGTAAAATACTTAGGTAAATGAGCTGATGATAACCATTGCTTCCATCTGCAACCTGGGTTAAAATAGTACTGCTTATTAAAGAAATTCATGGTTTCTGTGTCTCACTAAAGTACATGTGGAAATATTGGAAAATACTTTTTGACATACTGCCAGCCCAGCTAGCTGGAATTTTGTAAATAATTATATGTCATTTGTGTACATTAATATAATTTATATAGAAGTGTGACATAAGGAGATACTGCCAGCACAGCTGCCTGGTATTTTGTAAATAATCAAGTCATTTGTGAATATCAACATGATTCATATGCTTGTGCTACAACTGTGTTAGGACTGTATGTTATGTACTGAGCTAAAATGTAACCACAGCATGCCCTGCTGGCTTAGAACAGCAATGTATATAAACTATTGTAATTGTGTAACTGTATATGTTTTAATAGTGGAAACAATAACATAGAGGGTTAACTTGCAAAATTTCGAGAAAATAGTTGAAATTAAATTGTTTTACAATTGTGCTATAAAAGATATCTTTCAGTTTTAGTCAACAGGAGACAGGATATGTACACTAGGGGACTCTCTGTGTTGTTTTGTAAGTATTTTATTGTTTTATGTCTTCAGGTGACAAAAAGTGAAGTTATCCAAGCTAACCCAGCAGTAATATCTGATATTAATTTAAGATCAGAGAGAGAGAGAGACAGACAGAGACAGAGAGAGAGAGAGCGAGAGTTTAGCTTGGGAACTAACGTAAGGTGACAAAAAGTGATGTTATCCAAGCTAACCCAGCAGTAGTATTAATTTAAGGTGAGAGAGAGAATTCTGGAGTTTGTCTTTGACCTAACAAGAATTTCTATGCATGACTTGCCATGCTATAAGTAAGGTTTTAGGGCATATTAGCTCTTTTAGATTCAGATAGGAATATAGTAAAGCATAGCTTAGATTTATTTCAGACTGTCCTGCAATGTTGTTGTAAATATTTCCTGTGATTTTGAACTCTGATGTAACTGATTACTTACGGAGTATTGTCTTATTCTTTTATTATAATTAAATATATTTAAACCTATCTTTGTGGCTGATATTTATGAGACATTGTTAAGCTCTTAGAGTACTTACATATCTATTTGCTGACACTGTACAGTACAGGCCACTCCTAATAGCCTTGTCTCCTGGTCAAACTACCATTTGGATTAATAGTAACATTACACAGTAAGATTGGACACCCTTTGCTAAGGGCATTAAAGTAGTTAGTAAAGAGCTGTCTGGTGGCAGTGAAAACTACCTTATAGTCTGGGCAGAAGGGGGCATAGCTAGTAAACCTGTGTCAGCCTTTCCCAGGTGAGTGCGTGTGTAAATCAAATCTCAAAGTGTGTGTGCCAGCTACATGAGCAGGGTCACGTAGCACTGGTTGGACAGAGAGGGTGGTGGAGGTCTTAGCTTGGCCACTCAGCTGACATCTCAACTCTATAGCTGTGTCAGTGGGGAGTCTTATTGGAGATCTGGAGAAAGAGGGAGAAACCAGCCCCAGACTGACTGTGATCTCTTTGTGTTCTTAAGGAAAATTGCACTTTACTGTGTGTGTACTTGTCATCCTCCAAGTGTGTATGTCCTCCCACTGTTGCCAGTGGTGAGGATTGAGGCTCCTTGATTACTAGGCCAGTGTTGGGGCATCACATATTAATTGGTGGGAAGTGGTGGGATATCCACATCCCATATTGATTGGCTTATAGTGTTGGGATATCCACGTACTAGGATTCAATGGTGTGGATATTGAATTCCTGTGGCCTGTGAACAATGATCACTAAGGAAGGAGTTTGTACTCTCAGTCAGCCACACAGTGAACATTTAGAGCTTCATATCACAATTGTTTTTTTTTTTTTTGTTAGCTTAGTTGGTCAGAGAGAGCAGACAAACATGTCAGCAGAGGAGTATGGCAAGCTGACAAGGAGCCAGTTGGCTGAGATGTGCCAGGCTAAAGGACTGGTGCATGCTAACCTGACTAAAGGACTGGTGCATACCAACCTGACTTAAGGACTGGTGCATGCCAACCTTACTAAAGGACTGGTGCATGCCAACCTGACTAAAGGACTGGTGCATACCAACCTGACTAAAGGACTGGTGCATGCCAACCTGACTAAAGGACTGGTGCATACCAACCTGACTAAAGGACTGGTGCATGCCATCTTGACTGAAGCAAAAATGATTGCATCTTTAGTCACAGCTGCATCACAGAACAGCAACCAGGAGGACAATCAGACTGACCTTGGGAATACACAATTCTCAGAAAATGGACAGTTCAACCTTTCCACAGAGGACTTAAAAATCCATGTGGAGTTAGAGACATGAACTAGAGGCCATACATTTGGAAATAGAAGCAGCAGAGAGACTGAGATGTCTGGAGACTGAGGAAAATGAGAAACTGAGATGTCTGGAAGCTAAGGAAAATGACAACCTGTGACGTCTGGAGGCTGAGAAAAATGAGAGGCAGAGACAACATGAAAAGGAGCTGCTGACTCTTTGCCAGGGTCATGGAGGTAACAGGGAAGAGAGTAAGCAAACCCAGAAGCAACAAAGGTCAGTAAATGTCTTCCACAATTTACCGAGGGGGGTAATTCTGATAGTTTCATTCATATGTTGGAAAGGATATGTAAACAGCATAATGTTGACCAAGGGCTCTGAGTATGGTTCTTGACCCCCTTACTTCATGGTAAAGCTGTAACTGCTATTTCTAAAGTATCTAATACTGATTGCTTAAATTATAATACTGTAAAAACTGTCTTTCAGAATGTTTTAAGTTAACACCTGATGCTTATAGGAAAAGGTTTCGTGAGCATAGAAGCAGGGCAGATGAAAGTGTGTGTGTGAATGTATTGCTGAACTAAGCACTTATTTTCATAGGTGGTTGAGTGGATGTCAGGTCAACACTTTTGAAGGGTTGGCAGGTCATTTGGTGAGGGAACAAGCCCTTAGCACTTTGCCTGAGGATATGAGACTCTGGTTAGTGGATAGATAATGTAACACAGCCGACTAGCTGGAAAAAAAGGCAGAACTATATCTAGCAAGCAGGACATCACTGCCCAGGAAAGGGATACCCAGTGCTGCTCATGGGTCTAAGGGAACAAATGGTGGTCAGCCCAGAACGCCCCAACAGAGTCTGTTAGTAGTAGGGGAAGCCAGTAGTCCAGGTACACTTCCAGGACCAAGGGATAAAATGTTTTAAATGTGGGGCCATGTAGCATATAGATGTCCATGGAGGCAAGGCGGGGAACAAAAAGTGGGAGAGCCAGTAAGTGGGAATAACAGAATACCAGCAGTAACTTGTCCAAAGACAACAAAGGTACCAAACTACCATATGAGGTTATATCCTATCTTAGTAAATGGGAAAGAAGCCATTGCTAAGAGAGACATGGCCTCTGACCTAACCATTGTGAATCCTGAAATGGTTAAAGAGGTGCACTACTTGCCTGAGCAGTCTACTTCAGTCAGAGCTTTAGGAGGGACCCCATTTTAAATACCTTTGGCTATGGTTCACCTTAACTGGGAGGGTGGAACAGGAAGCCAGCAAGTAGGTGTGTTTGAGGATATCCCTGCAGATGTCCTGATATGATAGTGAATGATTTTGATAATGCAGTGCTTTGTGTGCATGCAATTACATGCAGTCAGGCCTGGAGACAAGCATGTGGGTCTGGTAGCCTGGGGGAGACCCAGACAGACCACACACTTTCAGTCAGGACTGGTAAGGTGGTTACTTCAGGGAGGGAGCTACCCTGTAGCAATGAGACTGAATGTGAGCCACAGCTGCTTGTGGGTACTAATGTCCCCTTGGACAGAGTGACTGCAAGGGGTGGGAGGGTGGCCTAATGGTTAAGGTGCTTGCCTTACAAACACAAGGTGCAGGGTTTGAGTCTCACAAGGGATAAATGGCTAAGCTTAAAATGGCTCACAAGGGCAGTTAGCTTAGTACTAATCTATGAATCTATGAATCTAAGGGCAGAGGTGAGTTGTAGTACCCAGGCTGACAATGAGTCACCAGTGTCAGAGAATACCAGGCTTCCTGGGGAAGGGGAGCTGGGAAGGGTAACCAAGAGAGAGTTGAGACAGACTCAGCTCTCAGACCCTACATTACAAGGCCTGAGGGAGGTAGCTAGTGAGGCATCTGATTCTCAAGAGAAGAGGGAATCTGTATACTGGGACAAAGGATTTCTGTATAGGGAGTGGACTCCTGAGGGAGAACTAGAGGGTGAGAGAATACAGCAGTTGGTAGTGCCCAGCCTACCATCTGGCACTTCTATAGCCTATGATATTCCCTTTGCAGGTCATATGGGCATACAATGTACAAAGAGACATACTATGCAGAACTTTTATTGGCCTGGGATTTCCTGAGATGTAACAGGGTACTGCAGGACCTGTGAGCAGTGCCAAAAGGTAGGCAAGGCAGGAGACAAGGCGAAAGCTCCTTTGATGCCTTTGCCTGTGATTAAGGATCCATTCCATTTCAGGGGGTAGCTATGGATATTGTGGGGATTCTGAGCATCCCAAGTTCCACAGCGAAAATGTATATTCTAGTGGTAGTAGATTATGCTATCAGATACCCTGAGGTGGTGGCTCTGTCCTCCATTGAGGCAGAAAAGGTGGCAAATGCTTTGTTAGAGATTTTCAGCAGGGTAGGTTTCCCAAAAGAAATACTGACTGACAGAGGTTCCAACTTCATGTCAGACCTGCTGGCTTGTCTGTGGAAGCATTGTGAGGTGAAGCACCTAAAGACCACCCCCTACCACACCCAGACTAATGGTCTGGTTGAGAGGTTAAACTCTACACTAAAGACCATGCTACGCGCATTTACAGACCAGTTTAAATGAGAGTGGGAAAAATATTTGCCCCATCTATTGTTTGATTACAGGGAGGTGCCCCAGGAATCCACAGGTTTTTCACCCTTTGAGTTGCTGTATGGGCATAGGGTGAGTAGCTAGTAAACCTGTGCCAGCCTTTTCCAGGTGTGTGTGTGTGTGTGTGTGTGTGTGTGTGTGTGTGTGTGTGTGTGTGTGTGTGTGTATGCGTGTCAGCTACTTGGGCAGGGACATGTAGCACTGGTTGGATAGAAAGGGTGCTGGAGGTCTTAGCTTGGCCACTCAGCTGAGATCTCAAATTTATAGCTGTGCCAGTGGTAAGTCTTCATGAGGATCTCGAGAAAGAGGAAGAAACCAGCCCCAGACTGTCTGTGGTCTCTGTGTACTCTCAAGGGAAATTGCACCTTACTGTGTGTGTACTTGCCTTCCTCCCAGTGTGTACGTCCCCCCACTGCCAGTGCTGAGGATTGAGGCCAGTGTTGGAGCATCATAAAAGGATAATTCATTATGACAAAGGGAATTAATGATGAGAGTGGAGGTCACTGAGAGACCTTGATGTAAGAAATCGAAAAGGCAAGGAAGAGCAAGGGGGAGTGAAATGTTCTCGTATAAACAAATCCTTCTGTTCAGTTTAATGTCATTTTCTCTACTGAGCACAGGATGAAGTGGAGTGAGAGGAAGAATGTGGGTAATGGATCAAAAGCTACATTCCAACACAACCATTACAATTCTAACAAATGGCAATCTAACTGGGGAGGTTAGGTAGGGAGAAGGGTGCAACAAGGCCATTAGCTATTCTCAGATTTACTTCTAGCAGCAGTGGTATTGGCCAGAATGGGAGGAAATAAAAAGATAAAGAAATGTGGGATATCAGCATATTTTAACTTGATTGCAGATGGTTATATTTTAATCCCTATTGGTCTGACCAGTGTCAGTCATGCTGAGCAAGATTACCTGTATTTCAGAAGTACAGCTTGCTGTCACAAATGGCATGCAACTAACACAAGCTGACCTAGGAAAGGCTAGAATGCAATAGGAAAAAATTGAATGAAAGAGGGGAAGGAGCTAAATACTTAGGTCTAAACATTAAGGAAACTTAGGGAGAGCCTGTGGAAATCAATTACCAGCTCAGAACAAGGCACTTTTAATAGATGAAGGGTGAAAGTAACAATAACAGGAATAATAAATTATTCAGTATGCAGTTCTACACCAAGTACTCTGTGCTAGGCATATACCAGTTAGGATGGAAGACAGATGGCTTAAGGTTTTGTAACACCCATCTAATAGGTGCATATTGCTAAATTAACAGTGATGAATGGGAATAGAAAGTCTCAACTGAAATAGCAAAATGAGGTTAGAGACATTAAACCTAAATAAAAATCCATTATAATAAATAAAACTACAATGTTAATAAACATAAAAATGGTTGCTGGTGAAATAAGTAGGGGAGGATATTGTAACAAAAGCAGATTGTGGAAAAAAGAGAAGAAATGGAGTGTTAAGAATGGAGAATGAAATTAGAAAGGCCAGTGAGTAGGAGTTCAGTTACCTTCAGAAAGAATAGTTTTTGGAGAAAACAATGTTTCAAGTTGAGCGGCAAGCAATGTGGTACAATAGAGGAACTGAGATAGTGCCAACGGATTTTAGAGTGCTGTGTTTAAAACTTGTGAGAGTGAGCATTCAAACCATGGTACGTAAAATGAAGATAATTTAGGTACTAAATGTAAACGGCAATGGACCTGTTACTGGTAAACTCAGGGGGCAGGGGTTAAAGGGAACTGGCACCATGGAAGGAAGCTGATATTTCTCTGCCCTCCTCCTCCTCGTCTTTCTCCCATACCCCTCGTTCATCCCATTCCACCAGCTGCAACCCACCTACTTCTGTTTTGTGTATAATTTCTCATACAATTTCCTGAACTTCTCTCTTATCTCTTTATTCTAGGTAATACTCCTTTCTTCATCTTCTGTAGCCACTCTAGCTACCCATGCTCTCTTCCTAAAAGTCATTTAGCTTGTATACTACATTACATCTATTTCTTCATTTGCCCTCCTTTTCTCCACTTTCACCTCATCTAATTCCTCCAGCAAGTCCTTAATTCAGTCCATTTTACCCATCATCTCTTCCTGTTTTTGCTTATCCTCCTCTATATTTACATCTGTCTGTTCCTCCCATAACTCTTTCTCTCTCTCTCTCTCTCTCTGCCTTTTTAATTCAGCCTCATCGCCATCTATTTTCACAACCTCTATACTCCACTTCTGCTGTCATGGGTCTTGATTCCATTCCGTTTCTTAATCACTACCTGCCCTATTCTAATCTTTTAATATATTCCACTGGATTGCATCATTCTGTTGTATATGATTTGGCCTCACTCACTCATTTGCCTCCATTTCCACCAATCTAAACCCACTAGTCTTATTTTCAACATTATTATAACCAATATATTATCTGATCCTCCTATCTTATATATATAAGGACAACTGACTCCAAACGTCAAGGTTCACAAGAGATCGACTTTGCAAACAATGATACACTAGTATGCAAAAATCTTGGCTCAATTAAATAAACTTTAGAAAAGCAAAGTAAAGTATTGTTTCCGCACACCCTCTGCTAATTATATATATATATATATACTAACTCCAAGATGGCACAATCTCAGAGAAGGGGCATATTTCCCTTCCAAAAGAACTGTGCAGTCTCACACACCTGTCGGCATTCAGTGATGTTGACTAAATTGTGTTGACTAAACATATTTCAACCAAAGGGAAATTCATATTTGTTTACCTTTCTGTCTTCTGAACATAAACTACTTCACTCTTCCCTAATACACTTTTCCGTCCATGCTTCTAACACTCCTATTCATTTATTTCATTCTCCTAAACTTTTTTGACATTTCACATTAAAGTCATACCTTCTCATATAGCCTGCCCAACCATGGCTCAAACGCTACATTAAAATCCCCACCCTTATTACCTACTCTCCTGCTCACTCTTTCAATTGCTTCACACATACTATGCTTTTGTCCACTTTAAGTCCATTTCAGTCATAATGTGACCCACTACCATTCCTCTATCTTCAAACGTGTGTCTGTATACTTCACACCTACCACTTTTTCCCTATCACATGCTCCTCTCAGCACCACCCCTGGCTTCCATTACTAATATTTCCAGCCCTCTTCTCCAACCTCTTGGTACACAGTCCATTCCTAGTCATTTATACTCTTTATTTAGCATATTCCCCATCTCTGTTGTTGAGCACTTTAGTTTATGTAACAATACTAACTGCATCCATCGTCCTGTCTGCTACCCAATAGCTGGATCCCAAGGACTTGACCATGTCACATGGGTGTACTAATACTGTTTCCCCCTAAACAAAACAGGTTAAAATTGATGCTGGTCATACACCTTAATGGCCACTTGAACCCTGGTCCCAAGGTGCTGAATCCCCCTCCCAAGTAGTCATGTATTTATCTCTATTTCCTTTTGCTTTCTCCCCGACTCACCCTGTCCTCTAGTTTTCAGCCTCATCCTGTCATCCAGTTTTTGATTATAATCCATTGTAATCTTTCCCCTTTCAGTATTTTACCTCTGTTATTTATGCAGCATAATATAGTTTGTCTAAACTGTTTTGCTTCACAGGTAAAAATCTCAGTCATTACAACAAATTTTTCTAATAGCATAATCCATTCAGTGATGCAGAGCTTATATATGTATTTTGCCTGCTAATGAATATCTCATAGTTCTCCCCTCTTCTCCTTTCTCCTTCTAAAACATTCAAGTTTCACCTCAGTTGTAAGTCCAAAATTCAACCTCTTCCTTGTCTTACCCCCTCATTCCATCACCCCTCCTCTCCCTCGCCATCTTCGTCCAGTCTTCCCCTTTTGCTTATGCAACATCCTCTTCCATTTATTTATACCAGCACAAGAGCACTGTTTGGTTAAATGACTTGCTCAGAGTCACACAGCAGTGAAATGATATCTGAAGGAATTAAAAAGTGAACCACGGAAAGCAGCTATTAGCATCTTATAACCTTAATTCTCTACACTATCTGTGACACTTTTTCTCTCTTCTCTCCTTCCCATTTGATACATACACAAATAGCACTAAGTAAAAGCACACATAGTGAAGGAAAATTGATCTTGGGCCCCTCCTGCTGTAGGTTCTGTTCTTACAAGGCTCCATTTCCATCTCTAGCTTGAGTTTGTTCACATTCCCTCCATCCTCCACACCCCACCCTTGGTGCTTCATGATTCACCTTCTACTCCTCTCTTCAACCACCTCTTCCCCACTCAGGTCACGTTGGCTATTCCACAATGACATGGTGCCTCACCCCTCTCCACCTCCCCTCTAATGTTTGAAGCTGCTTTGTTTATCTGTCCCTCCTTCTCATCATACCCCCACTGGTGCTCTCCTTCTCCCATCCTATTGGGTTATTCATTCTGACCACTTGTTTGAGCTCCTTATAGCTCCTCACATAGAATCTAACAACTTCCTTTGTAGTTTACAACAATATGTCCTCTACTACTTAATTTTTATACTCACTGAGTATACCAGTGAACTGATCAACACCTCCTTCCTTAACTGCCCCCTTTAAGGCTGCCTTACCTTAGGATTATACCTTAGGATAAGTGTTTATCTGCCTATGTTTGATTCACAATAAAAGAACACCTTCTGAGGGATACAATGCTTTGTTTTTTGTTTATGCCTTTTGTTTTTGGCACTTGAGTAGTGCTTATGAGAAATCACATACAACATTTACACGGAGGACACTGACGGAAAAGTTTTTTCTCAGCAGATTTGCTGAGATTTTCATCAACTTGTTGCAGCTGCAGGAGCTTCTCTCCCAGTTTTAACAGTATAAGATTTCTAGCTTGGGTTTAGCTGATACCTATAACCTGCACAGGTTATAGCTCCTCATTTTGATTTGGCTTTGAACCTTGATGGCTCCTCAGGTCCATGATCCTAGTTTGTTGGGTGCTAGCTTAACAGAAGGGTGGATGGCTCCTCAGTCCATAAACCTAGGTTGTTGGGTGCTAGCTTAGCAGAAGGGTGGATGGCTCCTCAGGCCCACTATCCTAGGTTGGTGGGTGCCAACTTAGAAGGGTGGAAGGCTCATTGAGTCCACAAGCCTAGGTTGTTGGGTGCTAGCTTAACAGAAGGGTGGATGGCTCCTTGGGTCCATGATCCTAGGTTGTTGGGCGCTAGCTTAACAGAAGGGTGGATGGCTCCTTGGGTCCAATATCCTAGGTTATTGGGTGCTAGCTTAACAGAAGGGTGAAACTAATGTTGCTGTTGGCTTAGATTTGACTGCGTCCTTAGTACAGGTAAAGTCATAAGAGTCTTGAACATGTTTATACAGTTTATTCCAGAGTTCATGGATGTTTAGAAGTTTACAGATGTCTGATAGGAAATGGTTTATATTCATATACAAGGCATGTTGCCCTAGAAGGCCATTTTAAGCATAGCCAATTTCCCTCAGAGGTGAAAATCAAACCCTGTACCATGTGTGTGAGGTGAACACATTAAACATTATGCCAGCCACCAATTTTTTCCTCAGTTAGAATAGGGCCGACATGTCCATTGATGCCATTGGCTGAGTTTATATTATAATATTACATTTTTAATGAGTATTTAAGGTTATATAACAGCATTTTCCCATAGTCCAGGGCCAAGGCTGGAAGGCCTCAGTCAAAAAATTGTCCACACTTATTTTAAAATAATTTATATTAGATTGTCTAATTTCTTAGTAGAGTATTCCATATCTATAGCCTTTGCCACTCTAACCTGAAAAATGTTTTTGATGTTAGTAATAAAATTGTCAATTTACAAACACAACATGTTCTGTGTGCTGTGTTCTGTGATACAAGAACCAAATATCTGAAGTTAACCTAAGAATGTAATTCTCTAAGCTTTTAGGTTAAATGACAGAAAACAGTTTTACATTCTTAAGTCCTTCTCTGTAATACTGATGTTAAACTTTCATAATCTGTCTGCTATACTCTCATAGATGCATTTCACTTTCTTTATATCAGCTTTTGCATATGAGCAGAAGCACGCTCTATCTATAGTCTTAGCAGGGAATTATACAATGGTAATAATGCTTCTTTATGCCTAGTGGTGATAGTCCTTAGTATGGTCTTAATCACACTAAATTTCTGACTATTGTCTTGGTGTTATTACCAAAGTTTAATTATTTGTCTATTGTAACAGGTAGATTCTTAAAATAAGTACAAGAGAAAGCAAATCATTATTCCACACAGGGAACAAAACTAGGTAAATAATCCCAGGGACCATAAGTGGCCTAGCCTTATGCAACTTTAAGTAAACACACTTAAAAGTTCTTGCCATCATTTATGAGTACTTGATAGTGACCCACCTAAATCAAGTAGGCCCATGCTTAATAACCCTGATTTAAATTTATGTTTACTCATCCAGTCATGAAGACTAGACTTAAAGGCACACAAAGTACTTTGCTTGACATGTCTTGGTAGCCATGTCTCCATAGGGTGGGAATATGTTGTCTTAGTAACCTATTCCTCCAGCAAGTCTTGTTCATACAGTCATAGGTACAAAGGTAACTACTAGGCTAGCTGCCCTTGCAGGCCATTTTAAGCCTAGCCAGTCTCCCTTTTTGTGCTCAAATTATCCTATCCCATTTGATTAGATATTGGCCTTACCCATCCGGTGGTTGAAAATGATATATTACCTTGAATGAGAATAACTGGGATTATACCATATATAATTTGAGGAGACCCACATTTTTGATTTGTTGGTGTAGATTTAGGTCCATAGTGCAGGCGTTTGTAGAGTCTCTGGTTTTGAGAAGAAGTAGGAGGTCAAACAGGACAGGGATTTCATGGTAGACTGCTAAGTATAAGGAGAGTTGTAATAATCTGTTATTTCATGGTAGGTGTGAAGAAACTGAAAACACTGTCATCTGTGTTAGCTTGTCTGGCAGGAGAATTATGTATATTGTCAAATAAACTTGTATTGTATGCCAGCATGTCTAATTGTGAATATGTAAATAAGTTTTTAAAATGTTGAGTAACTCCCTATTTAAACAGAATGTTTAAAGAATCTGCCAGTGTTGTGATACATTTCTAATTGCGCATGTTTGGGGGGGGGGTTCTAAAGTACTATGGTTAATCAGATGAACAGTGGGTGATTTCATTAGAATGTTCTTGGTGGCTAGGTGATTATTTGAACAGCTGATTGACAGGAAAAAGAATATTTTCAAACAGCTGACTATTATTTTTAAAAATACGACATTTGAGACTGTTAAGTTGTGCAGTTAGTTAAGTACTGAACTGTTTGTGAAGAGCAGCAGTCATAGTGCTGTGCAGTGATACCCGAAGAGAAGAGAACTCACCAAAAACTGTAAGCCTGCCTTTGCCTTTCATGTTATGTGTTAGATTAGATCAGGGATGTGTTCTCAAGTTAGATTAGGAAAGTTTAGGGATTCAGATAGAGTTTTTCTAGAATGATGGATTTCTATCCTACAATTTAATTTTTTCATTTCTGGTGATTAAATTCTGGTGTTTATTGAAAGTTATTGATTTACACTCCTGTAATCATTTTACTTATTATTAAATTTTTTTATTACTTTACAGGAAATCAGCGTTTTCCTTTAGAGATCAGAGAGTGTTTATACCTGTTTGATATACATGCCCCAGGTCCTGGCTGCTTTGGTCATAGCTATCATTTATGTTGATATTTAATTTTCATAATTGGACCCCCTTTAGTAGGTCATGAAGACACTTTGATTGGTGGCAGCATTACCTTATTACTTTGGGGAAGGAACACAGCTGGAAATCTGTGTCAGACTTTCCCAGAAGTGTTTGGATGTGTGAGATTTAAATTTACTTTGAGTGTGAGTGTATCCGAGGTTTTAAACTGGGACACATTGCTCTGAAGTATGTAATAAGGCGTTACATTAGGGGTGGACAGAAGTATACAGTCCAGTCCCAGGAAAATAGTGCGTGTTCCTGTTGTGCTCTTGGGGGAAAATTGTGAAAAATTAATCCTGTTTAAGTGTCAGTCTCACATTAGAGTCAGTAGTGAGGATTGGGTCTATTTAAATTGTCGAAGTTTTACAACTTCAAATAACTAGACATCGAACACTAGTGAACGAAGTTGCAGAACATCAAACAATTAAAAAAAAAACAAAAGGAAAGAAAAGTAAAATGGTTTAAGCAGGGGGGCAAGCCCACCTGCACTCTTCCACATGGGGAGCTGCACCCACCACACCTCCCGCTACTGAAATATACCAACTCCGAGATCACACTACAGCATAGCAAAGAGAAATCTTCCCTTTCCGCGCCATACTCCATTAAGGTGCGATCTTGGAGTTGGTATTTAAGTAGCGGGGGTGTGGGGGCTTGCCCCCCTGCTTAAAGCAGTTACTTTTGTTTTTTTTTTTTTGTTTGTTTTTTTATCAGATATTCGATGTTTCAGTACTTCGATCATATGGGGTTGACCATATGGTGTTCAAAGTTCTGAAACTTCGATTATCTGATATAGATCCATGAGGACTGATGGTCCTTGTTTTCTGACCCAGGATAGTAAGGCACATCACATTTATTGTTGGCAGTCCAGTTGGATATTAGCAGGATGTTACAGTAGGCTGCTACATATAACGAGAGTTGTGATACTCTATTATTTCATAGTACGTTACTAAATATAAGGAGAGTTGTGATAATCTATTATTTCATGGTATGCTATTAAGTATAAGGAGAGTTGTGATAATGTATTATTTCATGGTATGCTATTAAGTATAAGGAGAGGTGTGATAATCTGATATTTCATAGTACTCTACTAAGTATAAGGAGAGCTGTGATAATCTGTTAAAATAGTTAAAGGATTTAAGGCCTTTAATTTTTTGGGTTAAAAATTATTGGGATAGATCCAGTAGAGCAATATGTTTAGATTTGTACATCCCAAACAGGGCATTATATTTGAGGATGGATCTGATAATGGAAGAGTACATAAGATGATCTCTTTGGATCTTGACGATATTCCCTTGGAAATTAGCAGGACCAGAAAGAAGGATTTCCTGGCTATGGTAGATGCATGCTAATCTCATGCAAGAGAGTTATTAACATAAATACTCAGGTTTCATCTGATCATATTTTTTAATGGAAGTACTACTTATAACACATGAGGTGGGAAGAGCTTTTTTGCCGAACACTACTATGCTGACCTTTTTTACATTTAGCTTGATACAGTTTTCAGTACACCGGCTGTGTGTATATTCCAGCTCTTTCTGGTGTAGTTAAATGCTGCTGGATTAATGAATAACAGTGCCCAGCTTGCAGTCATCAGCAAACATCTACCAAAGGGCCTTACAGAAACAGACGCTTGGTGCCAGAGCCATGGGCTCAAGCTTAATGCCAAAAAATGTATAGTTATCCCCTTTGGAAAAAAACATGTACCCATGAATTACCACATAGGTGGCAGTACAATAAACACCGAAAGTGTGATGAGAGACTTAGGGACACAGGTGGACAGTGGTCTCACCTTTGATAACCACATCACCACAACAGTCATGAAATCCTTCTATGTGGCACACCTCATCATTAAGGGCTTTTCATCCAGAAAAAAGGAGGTCATTTTCCCACTGTACTCATCCCTCATTAGACCCATTATAGAGTACAACGCCCTGTTTGGTATGTACCTTACAAGACATCTGCAACAGCTGGAAAGGCTGCAGAAATACCTCTCGAAAAGAATCACAGGCCTAAAGCAGATGCCATATGCTAACCGTCTAAAAAAACTCCAGCTATACTCTGTGGCATATCGTCTACTATGAGGAGATCTCTGCTTAACATACAAGACCCTGAGCTCTTGGACATGCTCCACTTAAAGAAATCCCAATCCCTCAGAGACACACGTTCCAGGGATGTAAACCTTATCATCCCAATGAACAAAACATGCTGGAGGTATAGGTTCCTCACCCAGAGGTTCCCCATACTCTGGAATAGACTGCCCATACATGTCAAGCAGAGCGCCTCCTTGGCCCTCTTCAAAAGGAACCTTGACGATTGGATGGGAGATAGGAAATTCACCCTGGGGATCATGTCAATTGCCCTGCTAGACAGGGGTCCAGGGAAGTAAATATTTTGGGAAGAAATATCCAGAGAATTGTTATGGCTAGGCTTGTATAGGCCCTAGGGACAATAGTCTAGTACCAACCTATGAACCTATGACCTTGATCAGAAAAACATCAGGGAGGCTGGCTTGAATGTCTTCAAATAAATGCCAAACAGAATAGGATCCATCACTGATTTGTGCAGAACCCTATTAGTTACAATTTTACATTTAGAGAGGATGTCAGCAATTTTCACTACTTGGAATCTGTTTGATCAGTTTGCTATCCAGGACAATGTAGGTGTTTACATTCAGTTTGTCTACCTTTTCAATAATACCAACATACAGGATAGTATCAAAGGCTTTGGCCAAATCAAGATAAGCAGTGTGCCTAGAGTGACCACTGTCCACTACCTCTGTAAGCATTTAAAAGAAGTTTACTAGGTTCAGGAGACAGGACATGCCCCTTCAGAAAAGCAAACTGAGTGTGGTCTGCATCAAGTAAGCTACCTATGTCTGCATAACTGATATCTGCTAAGATATGCCCCGTGGCTTTGCATACAAGGCTAGCAAAGCTGATGGGCCTATAATTAAGTAGATCTACAGAGGCATCACCCTCATGTAGAGGAATCACAGTACATGTTCTCTAGATATCAGGGACAACCCCTGTGAATAGGATGAGCTTGAACAGTTTAAATAGAGGCATGGATAGTTCATACTTTGCACTGATGAGAATGCAGTCTGGCATGTTATCTGGTCCCACAAAAGCATTAATTTTAGCCTTCATCAGGGATTCTAAGTTATTTGACATAATGATTAATGTCTTTGCCTTCCATGCACAAGATACAGGGTTCAAGTTCAATTCTGTCCTTTGGAAAATGTGTGGAATTTGAATATTCCTCCCATGTCTCAGTGGGGCTCCTCCCAAAAACATGCTGGGGGTTTCCATCTCAGGCTCAGAGAGAAATTGAATGAGTCATGGCCAGCCACACAGACTTGATGTGGTGTGTTTTGGGGGGAAAGTTGTGTAGAATTTCTGCTTTAGGCAGCAAATGTGGTATGTAGTATCCTCTAGATAGGAGAACAGACTGCATGCTGTGTCAGGACTAGCCATTTGATGGTGTAAAAATTTACTTTACATGATTTTGTCAATGTTGCAAAAGTGGGTGTGGGTATTTGCTGGTGCTATACTGGTTGAGAACCTGGTCTACTGTAACATACACCAAGGATCCATGCTAATGGTGGGAGGGACCTCTATGCCAGTGTGTGCCTACCATAATGACCAGCAGCTCTGGGTCAATAAGATACTGTCCAGTCTATGTCAAGTTGTCCCACCTAGGTTGCCTGGGACAGATCTGTTGAATGAAAGCAGGATGTAAAACCAATATACCTGCCAAACATGAACTAAGAATTGTTGCACTTAATATAGGCTCAGTAACAGGGTGTAGCCTGGATGTGGATGACATGATGCTGAGAAGGAGGCTAGATGTCCTCTGTATCCAGGAGACAAGATGGCAGGGCAGTGCAGCTACATTTAACTTGGGATCCAGAGTCTTCTATTCATGGTGTGGGAATTGTGGTTAGGGAAAGTCTACTGAACACACTGAGTAGTGTCATCAGAATTAATGATAGACTCATGGCAATCAGACTTCAGTATAAAGATAGGATAGTATTCATAATATCAGCCAGTGTCCCACAGTAGCTTTGTGATGATGAAGAAAAGAGAAAATCAGGAAGCATTTGCAGAACCGACAAGATAAGTTGGTGTTAATAATGAGGGACCTGAGTGCTCATACTGGGACAAAAAGAATTGGATATGAGAAGTGTCTGGGTCCACATGGATAGGGCAACAGGAATAAAGATGGGTATACCATTCAATACTCCTGTCTGACAAATGGCTTGATGGTGGCCAACACATAGTCCAACAAGACAGACAGTCACAAGAGCACATACAAAAGTGGTCAATTTGCAACTCATTTAGACTTCCTACTATTACAGAAAGGGCACTGGGGTAGAATTAAATATTCCACCACGAAAATACACTAGATCAGAAAATGTCAAGTAGTATCCAAAAACACAGTAGTCACGAACAAACAGCTTTAATGAAGCTTTCGGGTCTACACCCTTCATCAGCACATAAAATCAACTTATAAAACCACATTTAAATAGAGGAACATTTGAAAATCACATGAACAAGCCAGCCATTCAGATAAAGACCCAAATTAATTATGCAAATTATTTAAAAGCACATCATACCTAAATTTCTTAAATACTCTATTGTACTTATAAAATACATATATAAAAAATATATACATATACTTAAATCATCCATATTAAAATAAAATATAAGGAACATTAGAATAAATGATAAGACAAAACAATTCTCATAAATTCTCCCTTTGTCGCTTAACTAACACTGGTTTTATACTTACTGACCCATTTAGGCCCGGAGGTTTATCAGCCTGTAGATGTACTATCCATTCATATTCCTTCAATAACAGAATATTATCTAGATCACCACCCTAATGCCCATTTGTACCGTACAGATGCACCTAAATTTAAATGCATGTGTTGAAATTCATGTAAATGTCTGAATAATGCGTTTGTCTCAACCTTCCTTTTAATCTCAGACCTATGCTCTGTTATTCTATCTTTAAGCTTCCTAGATGTTTTCCCCACATAAAAAACATTACATGAAGTGCAGTTAGCAAGATAAACTAGCTTAGTGGTATTACAATCTGCTCGAGAAACAAATTTAAACCATTCACCTGTTATGGGGTGCTGGAAGCTACTACTACTATCATTGATATCAGAACAACAGACACAATTGTAACACTTAAAGGTCCCCATACTAGCTTGTATAGGGACGGATTCAGTCAAAAAATCCTTATAACATAAAATTTGTTTAAACGTTTGACCATTTCTGCACAACAGAAGGGGAAGGTGATAGGTCAGTCAACAGTTCTGTTCTTAGATTTACCACCACTTATAATGCTAATACTAATAATTTCTGTAAATAATTAAAAAGAATTGGATAAGTTTGATGTCTCAACCAGACTTAAAAGATTTACTAGGTCCAGTTCCAAGGTTTGCTTTTAGAAATGGTTATAAGTACAATAGAGTATTTAAGAAATTTAGGTATGATGTGCTTTTAAATAATTTGCATAATTAATTTGGGTCTTTATCTGAATGGCTGGCTTGTTCATGTGATTTTCAAATGTTCCTCTATTTAAATGTGGTTTTATAAGTTGATTTTATGTGCTGATGAAGGGTGTAGACCCGAAAGCTTCATTAAAGCTGTTTGTTCGTGACTACTGTGTTTTTGGGTAGAATTAAATATTGCAAATTCATCCAAGTGAAACAGTTAACCCACAGCATAAACTGCTGGATGCTAGAATCAGATGCAAGCAGTGGTTAGAGAAGGCTCTATGGTCAACATACACTAGGCTGAATTCCTGAAAGTTGACTGGAGTGAAAGCACTCGAGTTCAAAGAATTACACGAGGCTCTAACACCTCAGGAAGAAGACGAAATATGTGGAGCTGAAGAAGAATGTCTGCACTTCAAAATATCATGTGTGGAGACTGTAAAACAGATAAGATATGCCCTAGAGACAGGGGTGGAAATAAGGCATATAAGGATAGTTGGTCATGGAATGCAGAAATCCAGGAACTTATTAAAAGGAAGGAGGAGTGCAGGACGAAGTATGAGACAGAACAGAAATATGGAATACTGGTTGGCAAACCAAGAGGCTAAGAGAACAATCATAATAGCAAAGAACAATGCACTATAGGCACAGCACCAGCTTCCGGAAAGCGACTCAGTACATTTTCCAAAGAAAAGCTATCAAGTTGCAAGACAAAGACAGAAAGATAAAGAAGATATTCATCAGACACCATTCAAAAAGGATGCCAGTAGCAACCTGGTTGCCATTTCACAGGACATCAAACACAGATGGGAGGAGTACTTCCAGCAGCTTTTGAATGAAGAAAAACCCACAGAATCTGCACTGCCGCGTATACAGCCTACGGTTAAATAGGAAGAATAGGTCACCCTATAAGAAGTAGGAATAGCACTAAGGAAAGAGAAGTCAAGGTGCAGATGAGGTCACAGCAGATATGATCAGAATGTTTGGAGAGGTGGGGAGAAGTGACTCCTGAGGGTACTCATAGCAGTATAGAGAGAGAAGGACATAACTCAGATGGCTGGAGAATAAGAACACTAGTGTCAATGTTCAAGAACAAATGGAGCATTCACAACTGTAGACAGTACAGAGGTATCAAATTCTTATCACACTGCATGAAAGCGCTGGAGAGTGTAACTGATAGCAGAGTATGAACCAAGCAGAAACTTCACAGTGTGGAGGTTGTGTTCACTCCTTGAAATATGTTATGCACCTAGTTCACTAATAAACATCAAACTTTACTACAAAATAATAAAATGGTAGGTAGTCCACAGTTGAGTTAGAAATGGAATATCCTTTATTGAAACACACAAGCTTTGTGTGTTTCAATAAAGGATGTTTCAATAAAGGATATCCCATTTTTAACTCAACTGTGTACTACCTACTATTTCATTATTTTGTCGTACATATTTTAAAGCTTGATTTTTATTAGGGAACTAGATGCATAACATATTTTGAGGAGTGAACTTCACACCCTCCACACTGCGAAATTTCTGCTTGGTATGTTTTGGACCAGTATTGGATCATAGGTTCATAGGACGTTACTAGGCCATTGGCTCTGAGGCCCTTATAAGCCTGGCCAAAAGTTTAGCCCATGTTTAGACAAGTCAGCACCTGATACCCCTGCCCAGCAGGGACACAGGTGGAATCCCAGGGGGGGTGTATTTTTTGTTTCCCATCCAGTTATCCAGATTGTGCTTAAAAAGGGATAATGAGCTACTTTGCTTGACATGGAGAGGGAGTCTATTGCACAGATGGGGGAGTCTCTGGTTCACAAATCTGTTTCCCCAACAAGTCCTATTGATGTCACAGACAAGGTTGAGATCATGCATGCAGGTTACTCGAGTGGTGCTTGACTTGTGGATATGCAGCAGTCCCATCAAGTCAGGGTCTGAGATTGCTTTGTATGCTAGACAGAGGTCACTCTGAGGAGTCTGTATGAAACTGAGGACTGGGACAGGGCTTTTAGCCTACCTGTGCATGGTAGATGTTTGAGGCCATGGATTCTCCTGGTGAGAAACCTCTGTGGTCTCTCCAACTGCTGCTTGTTCTTTGCGAGGTACATGCCAAAAGGGGCGTTGTACTCAATAATGGCCTTATCAGGGAAGAATACAGGGATGTTATGACCTCCTTGTCCCTGGATAAGATACCCTTACTTATGAGGTGGGCCATGTACAAAGTTTTCCAGGCAACATGGTGTTCAAAAGTCAGGTTGCTATCAACCTGGGTGCCCAAATCCCTCACGACTGATCGCATGCTTAGGACATTGTTATTAATGTGATAATTTATGGGGTCATCACTCTCCCCAAAGGGGATGATGATGCATTTTTTGGTATTCAGCTTGAGGCCATGTTACTGGCACCAGTAATTTGTTTAGGTGATACCATCTTGAAGGATGTCCACATGACTAGGGGAGTTGATGACACCACCTAGCTTGCAGTCATCTGCAAACTTGGTCAGTCATAGCCCACTGGTTTTGGCCTGCCCCTCAGAAAAGTACATCCCAAATAAAAGAGGCTGCAAGACCAGTCCCTGGGGTATGCCGCTCGTTATGGGTCTAATGCTTGAGATGGCTTCCCTATTTTGACTAGGTGGGTTCTATCAGTGAGCCAGTTTGCAACTCATCTGATAACATATATATTGATGCCTAGTTGAGAGAATTTATCTATTATTCCCAGAGTGGGGAATAGTGTCAAAGGCTTTGGCCAGATCATGGTAGGTGGTGTGCACCGTCTTCGCACCATCCATGGCTTTGATGACTATCTCAAATAAGTCGACTAAATTTAACAGACATTTTCTCTTCTTGATGAAGCCAAACTGTGTGGGATTGAATGTTTGGAGGTTGCCAATGTTCTTGTTAATGAGGTCCATGATAATCCATTCCATGGCCTTGCAGATCTGGCTAGTTAGACTAATGGGTCTATAATTTCCTGGATCGGTGGATGATCCACCTTTGTGCAAAGGAATGACAGTAGCTGTCCTCCGCTCAGCTGGAATGAAGCTGGTACTCAGGCTTTGTTTGAATAGGGTGCCTAATGGTGTTACAAGTCCCTGCTTGAGTCCATGTCAGATGCAGCCTGGGATGTTATCTGGTCCCATGGAGGCTGCATTTTTTTGCCTTTGAGAGAGCAGTGATTGTCTGTTTGCTAGATATAAGAGGAAGGGGACAGATACTGGCTATATCCTGATTTACTGATGGGGGGGGGCAGAGGGGTGAAATTTTCAATGAATCTGTCAGCCAGCAAGTTGGCTATATCTACGGCATTTGTATACATGGTGTCCTTGACCACCAGTTCTGAGCAGATCTAGGTGCTTCCTTTGAGATTGTGAACATATGTAAAGAAGGCCTTATGATTGTCTGTAGTAGATGTGGTCAATTTGGACTCAAAGTTGGCTTTGGAGGATTTCACTAGTGCTCTTATTTGCTTGTTCAGGCTAAGGAGAGATTGCTTCCAATTGGGTACCTGCTCGTCCTTGGTCCTGGACGGCATTTTTTCCTTTTGTTATATAGTTTATTTACTGTAGACGTGCACCGGACAGGTTTACTCTTCTTTGCGGAGGATGATTTTGTCCTGTCTGGTATTCTTGAGTCCATGCATCTGTATAAATGCTCATATAGTACTTTGGTGTAGATGTGGACATAGGTTGCATACTGGGTTTTCTGAGACTTCAAGTGATACCATGAATTGTTCTTTTTGATAACAGAGTATGCAGTCAATGTGGCTTTACAAGCGGACTTGGAATAGGAACTTCAGGAAATGATAAGGGAATGGAAATTCAAAACTGAAGGCACGAGTGATGAAACTGAGGACAGGCAAAATATTTGTTATGGCAGCAAATGGGGGGAATCAGAAGAATCTGAAAGTTGAGATAGAAGGAAAAATAGTGGAACGGGTTAATAATTATCTGAGAAGGGTAGTTGAGTAGAAGGAAAGTCTGAAAAAGGATTTCAAAGCTAAAAAGAGAGGATCTGCAGCCACCTGGCATGGGGGTCAAAGGTAGCACGTGACAGAAGAATGCTGAAGAACCTGAAAAGCAAAATGTACAAAATACCAACGTGACCAGTAATATGTTACGGTACCGGCACGTGAAAAGTGAAGGTAGAGCATGTGACCAGTAATATGTTACGGTACCGGCACGTGAGAAGTGAAGGTAGAGCACGTGACCAGTAATATGTTATGGTACCGGCACTTGAGAAGTGAAGGTAGAGCACGTGGCCAGTAATATGTTACGGTACCGGCACGTGACCAGTAATATGTTACGGTACCGGCACGTGAGAAGTGAAGGTAGAGCATGTGACCAGTAATATGTTACGGTACCGGCACTTGAGAAGTGAAGGTAGAGCATGTGACCAGTAATATGTTACGGTACCGGCACGTGAGAAGTGAAGGTAGAGCATGTGACCAGTAATATGTTACGGTACCGGCACGTGAGAAGTGAAGGTAGAGCATGTGACCAGTAATATGTTACGGTACCGGCACGTGAGAAGTGAAGGTAGAGCATGTGACCAGTAATATGTTACGGTACCGGCACTTGAGAAGTGAAGGTAGAGCACGTGACCAGTAATATGTTACGGTACCGGCACTTGAGAAGTGAAGGTAGAGCACGTGACCAGTAATATGTTACGGTACCGGCACATGAGAAGTGAAGGTAGAGCACGTGACCAGTAATATGTTACGGTACCGGCATGTGAGAAGTGAAGGAAGAGCATGTGACCAGTAATATGTTACGGTACCGGCACTTGAGAAGTGAAGGTAGAGCACGTGACCAGTAATATGTTACGGTACCGGCACGTGAGAAGTGAAGGTAGAGCACGTGACCAGTAATATGTTACGGTACCGGCACGTGAGAAGTGAAGGTAGAGCACGTGACCAGTAATATGTTACGGTACTGGCACTTGAGAAGTGAAGGTAGAGCACGTGACCAGTAATATGTTACGGTACCGGCACGTGAGAAGTGAAGGTAGAGCACGTGACCAGTAATATGTTACGGTACCGGCACGTGAGAAGTGAAGGTAGAGCATGTGACCAGTAATATGTTACGGTACCGGCACTTGAGAAGTGAAGGTAGAGCATGTGACCAGTAATATGTTACGGTACCGGCACTTGAGAAGTGAAGGTAGAGCATGTGACCAGTAATATGTTACGGTACCGGCACGTGAGAAGTGAAGGTAGAGCATGTGACCAGTAATATGTTACGGTACCGGCACTTGAGAAGTGAAGGTAGAGCATGTGACCAGTAATATGTTACGGTACCGGCACATGAGAAGTGAAGGTAGAGCATGTGACCAGTAATATGTTACGGTACCGGCACTTGAGAAGTGAAGGTAGAGCACATGACCAGTAATATGTTACGGTACCGGCACTTGAGAAGTGAAGGTAGAGCAGCTGAGGGAGCTAGAGGTGAGAGAGACGATGTGCCTATACAGGACACACATTGTGGGACTTACGAAGAACTGATAATATCGGAATAGAAGCCAAAGTAGCTCCAATTGCAGAGAAGATCAAAGACGACTGATTACACTTATTTGAGCACATGTGCAGGAAAGCAGAAGACAATTTGGTGATGAAGATTTGAGAGAGACATAAAGAAAGCAACAGAAAAAGAGGATATCCAGCAAAGATATGGCTAAACCACAAGTAAGAGACGCATGGCTGTTGAAGTAGGTAGCAATGATCGGCAATGTACTGTGAGAGATGGCAACAGGTGATGAGACACCCTGACCTTGTGTAGAAAATGGGACAAATGGGGGTTGTTGCGAGGGGTTTTAAAACTTGTTCCAAGGTGATTACAGGGAAACTAAACCTTCAGAGATAGTGCACACAACAATGTGGGTAGGTGGAGTAAGGCGAGCACTAAATTGGTAATATATGGCTATATCCTTGGAAGTGGGATGTCTGATATAAGGACAATGTGGGTAGGTGGAGTAAGGCGAGCACTTACTTGGTAATATATGGCTATATCCTTGGAAGTGGGATGTCTGATACTATTATGGACAATGTGGGTAGGTGGAGTAAGGCGAGAACTAAATTTGTAGTATATGGCTATATCCTCGGAAGTGAGATGTCTGATAGTATTATGGACAATGTGGGTAGATGGAGTAGGGCGAGCATTAAATTGGTAATATATGGCTATATCCTTGGAAGTGGGATGTCTGATACTACTATGGACAATGTGGGTAGGTGGAGTAGGGCGAGCATTAAATTGGTAATATATGGCTATATCCTTGGAAGTGGGATGTCTGATAGTATTATGGACAATGTGGGTAGATGGAGTAGGGTGAGCATTAAATTGGTAATATATGGCTATATCCTTGGAAGTGGGATGTCTGATACTACTATGGACAATGTGAGTAGGTGGAGTAAGGCGAGCACTAAATTGGTAATATTTATTTATTTATTTATTTTATTTAAATTTGTTGACCGGGAGTGTCTGACTGGATGTAGGTCCATTTTCAGCGGAGGCCCGGGGAGAAAAGCTCCACAGTTAAAATAAACAGACAGTATTTACATTGGATACATAGTGATTAACAATTTACATAGTAATTACTTACAACATATTTACAGATGAAGAACATAGTAAATCAGTAGACAACTAGAATATTTATCTGTGAAGTGCATAACAGACATTAACAAATGTTACAAGAAGAAGACGTTCCTACTGTATAAAAAGTACTGGCTTATGAGCATCTGAGCATGCTATAATCAAGGTAGTTAGTGGAGTGGAAAGTTGCAAGGGCATAGCCAGCATGTTTTTAGTTGCGCTTTTAGTAAAGTTTTGAAGTGGGTGCATGATGGTATGAAGGTAATTGTGGGTGGGAGTGAGTTCCATAATTTGGCTATGGCGCAAGAGAATAGTGCTTCACCAGCAGAGTTATGGCTTTAGTGATCTGCACGTGATTTTTGCTGCTGGATCTTAGTGGTCTGGTGGTGTGATAGGGTTGGAGTAGATTCTGGAGGGATGGGACATTTAGTGGATGGTTTACTAGTTTGTGGGCGAGTGAGAGTTGATACCACTGAAGGAGGTGAGGGAGTTCAAGCCAGCCCAGTTCAGCAAGTGAGAGACAGTGGTGACTACGGTAGGATGCACCTGTGGCAAATTTGGCGATTTTGTTGTAGCAGGTCTCTAGCTTGTTTAGATCACATTGCCTTAGGTTGGTATATATTGGAGAGGCATAAAGTAGGGTGGAGATAAGGTGGGAATTTGCTATTGAAATCTTTGCTGCTTTGGTGAGAAATTGCTTATTTCTGTATAACGCTCCTAGTTTATTGTGGATTTTTTTGTGGTCATGGATATGCGAATGTCAAATTTTAGTTTATTGTCTATTTCCATTCCTAGCAATTTGGTGTGTTCAGTTGGGTATATAGTGGTGTTGTCTTTTGCCGTGATGTTAAAGTGAGAGTTGTTTTAAGTATGTTTGGTGGGTTGGAAGATGAGTAGTTTAGTTTTGTTTGGGTTGAGTATTAATCGGGCATCGGATAACCATGTTTCAACAGAGGAAAAGGCTTCCTGTGTGACTTTTTGCAGTTTTGGTAGGGACTGGGCTGAGCAGATGATGGTTGAGTCATCTGCGTATTGTGTGAGTGTGCCATCTTTGGTGGCAGAGGCTAGATTATTTGTGTAAACAGAGAAGAGTAGGGGTCCAAGGATGGATCCTTGGGGAACCCCTATGGAGACAGGTAGTTGGGGAGATATGTCATTCTGCCATACAACGGATTGTTGGCGGTCAGACAGGTAACACTGAAACCAGTTGGTGACCGATTGTGAGAAGGATAGGTTATTGAGGACAGAGATAAGTTGTTTGTGTGGGACCATGTCAAATGCTTTAGATAGGTCTAGGAAAGTAGCAGAGGAGAGATAGCCATTGTTTTTATGCTGAAGGATAGTGTTAGTAAAGGAGAGTAAGGCAGTGGTGGTGCTATGGTTCTGTCGGAAACCATGTTGAGTACTGGAAAGGAGGTTGTTAGTAAGGAGGTAGTCCAAGACCTGAGAGTGTATGCATCTCTCTACTATTTTGGAGAGTGGAGAGAGAATAGCTATGGGGCAGTAAATGGCTAGTTCTGTGGAGGATCCGCCTTTGTGGAGGGGAATTATATGTGATACTTTCCACAGTGTGGGAACATAACTTTCTGACAGAGATCGGTTAATCAAGATGGATACTGGGTAGGCCAGAGCATCAGCTGCGATTTGTAGGTATTCACTTGGGAGGTTGTCTGCTGATAATGTGGTGGGTTTAAGTTTAGTTAAGAGTTTTTTTATGTTGGAGGTAGGTACAGGAGAAAAAGAGAAGGCAGTGGGGAGATTACTAGTTGAAGATGTGGGTTGGAGGGGAGGGGGGTTGTGTTGTTTAGCTAGTGATAGCATGGTTTGGGTGAAGTGTGTGTTGAATGAGGTAGCAATATTTTCTGAAGAGTGAGGGATGTTAGGAGGAGGGGTGCTGACTTTACCTGGGTGGAGGATGGAGTTTATGGAGGACCAGAATTATTTGGGGCTGTGTTGTGAGGAGTCTAGGGCAGACTGGTAGTATTGGGATTTGTCCTGTTTTATTAGCTTTTTGACTCTATTGCGTAGTTCTAGGAATTTCTGTCTAGCTGAGTGGGTTTTGGTTTTGCGCCAGTGCTCCCAGGCTTTATCCCTGTTTTTCATTTCTGACTTAGTGGTTTTCTGTAGCCATGGGGAGGGTTGTGCTTTGGTTCTGGAAAATCTTATGGGGGAATGGTAATTAAGGATGTTCAGGAAGGTAGTATTAAAAAATTCAACTGCATCATCTGGACTGAGGTACTTTAGAGGATGCCAGTTACATTCTTTGAGGGATGAGATGAATGTGAGTGGGTTAAAGTTTAGTTTTTTATGTATTTGACGGTAGATGACAGGTTTAGCTTGGTATAGGTATTTTTTGAGTAGGAATGTTGGGGAGTGATCTCTGAAGCTATTTGATAAGCAGCCTGTTATATATGACTGGGGGCTCTTATTGACTAGTATCCAATCCAGGGTAGTGTGTTTGCTGGAGTTTTTATTTATCCTGGTTGGTGAATGGACTAGTTGGGTGAAGCCATGAAGGTGTACATGGTGGGTTGGATTGTTGCCAGAACAGGATTGCCAGTCAATATTGAAATCACCTAAGATGATAGTTTCTTGGGGGAGATGGTGGGTAGACCAGCTGGGGAGGTTTTCTAAAGGAGGGATGTTTTGGCCAGGTGGGAAGTAGCATCCAATTATGTTGATGGTTTTGTTTTGGTTAATTTTGAGGTTGGTATATATTATTTCTTCATTGCCTATTTGTGGAGCTGAAGATTTTAAGATCTGGATGTTTAGATGCTGTTTAAATATTATAGCTACACCACCTCCTTTTTTGTTTAGCCGGTCTACTCTTAGTATGCTGTAACCTGTAGGGAGTATTTGCTCATTGGCAATGTGAGGTTTTAGCCAGGTTTCTGTCAGGATGACTATATCTGGGGAGTACAAGTCTATGGTGGCATGGAGTTCATGGACTTTGTTGGATATACTTCTAATATTTAGGCATAGTAGAAGGAAGTCACTTGGCTTTCTATTGGCTGTAATATGGGAGAAGTTGTGGTATTTAGTCTGATTATGAGGATTGGGGTTGGAGATGGTAGGGCCAGGGTTGGGGTGGATGTCTCCACTTAGGGCTAGTTTTGATATGCATGAGATTATTAGTTTTCTCAGTTTTTGAATGTGTTTGTTTATAAGGTAAACTTTATGATTGTGCTCTGTGGGTAATAGGTATGGTGGGAGGGTTACTATAAGTTGTAGGGATGCTTTATGTTTGAGTAATATAGTTGGTAGAATATGTGGGGGGTGCATAGGGATGGTTCTTGAGCTGGTGGGAGGGGAGCTGAGTGTGGGTGAGACATGTGTGGTGGTGTGAGTAGTAGTACAGTGGTAGTGGTTGAGTGGGGGAATGGAGCTTTGGTAGGATGTAAGATATGCAAGGAGAGAGCATGCAGTGAGCACAGGAAAGGTATGCTTGTACATGTTAGTTGAGGAGGTGTTATAGTAGTGGAAAGATGGAGGAGGTAGTGTTGGGCTAGTGCTGTGGTTGGCTATTGGAAAGATGGGAGGGGTTTGAGTGCAATAAAGGTGGGACCAACAGGGGCGGGAAGGAATAGGGGGCAGGGTGGGGGGCAAAGCAGGTAGAGACCCTGTTAGTTGCTCGTACGAGGGGCTGGAAACAATCACAAAGCAAAGACAAGTATGTGTTAAGAAATAATCACAATTGACCAAGGACTGCTCTGAAACTAAGTCATGTCTTAATTTCTCAGGTGGAAAAACAGGATAACCTTGTATCAGTAGGCTACTGTGGTCATAGTTTAAATTTACAAACACACAGTATTGATCAGTTATGGATACTATTTGCTAACAGAAGGGAATAAGAGAAAGTGGAAGGTGTGTGTGTGTGTGTGTGTGTGTGTGTGTGTGTGTGTGTGTGTGTGTGTGTGTGTGTGGTGGGGGGGCTGCTTACAACCAAAGCAGAGTGCTCTCCCGGGGAAAATGAATATTGGCTCAAACAGGTAGACACATACTCAAAGTTAACTGTAGCTGTTTGCAGACAGTTCAGACCAGGACTGAGCTTTTCTTACAAGAATGTTAAAGGTGGTACCGCAGTTGAATACTTAAGAGTGGTGTTAGGTTCAAAGTTAACTGTAGCTGTTTGCAGACAGTTCAGACCAGGACTGCGCTTTTCTTACAAGAATGTTAAAGGTGGTACCGCAGTTGAATACTTAAGAGTGGTGTTAGGTTCAAAGTTAACTGTAGCTGTTTGCAGACAGTTCAAACCAGGACTGCACTTTTCTTACAAGAATGTTAAAGGTGGTACCGCAGTTGAATACTTAGAGTGGTGCTAGGTTCAAAGTTAACTGTAGCTGTTTGCAGACAGCTCAGACCAGGACTGCGCTTATATGGCTATATCCTTGGAAGTGGGATGTCTGATACTATTATAGACAATGTGGGTAGGTGGAGTAGGGCGAGCATTAAATTGGTAATATATGGCTATATCCTTGGAAGTGGGATGTCTGATACTATTATAGACAATGTGGGTAGGTGGAGTAGGGCGAGCATTAAATTGGTAATATATGGCTATATCCTTGGAAGTGGGATGTCTGATACTATTATGGACAATGTGGGTAGGTGGAGTAAGGCAAACACTAAATTGGTAACATATGGCTATATCCTTGGAAGTGGGATGTCTGATACTAGTATGGACAATGTGGGCAGGTGGAGTAAGGCGAGCACTAAATTGATAATATATGGCTATGTCCTTGGAAGTGGGATGTCTGATACTAGTATGGACAATACGGGTAGGTGGAGTAAGGCGAGCACTAAATTTGTAGTATATGGCTATATCCTTGGAAGTGGGATGCCTGATTCTATTATGGACAATGTGGGTAGGTGGAGTAAGGCAAGCACTAAATTGGTAATATATGGCTATATCCTTGGAAGTGGGATGTCTGATATAAGGACAATTTGGGTAGGTGGAGTAAGGCGAGCACTAAATTGGTAATATATGGCTATATCCTTGGAAGTGGGATGTCTGATACTATTATGGACAATGTGGGTAGGTGGAGTAGGGCGAGCATTAAATTGGTAGTATATGGCTATATCCTTGGAAGTGGGATGTCTGATACTATTATGGACAATGTGGGTAGGTGGAGTAAGGCGAGCACTAAATTGGTAATATATGGCTATATCCTTGGAAGTAGGATGTCTGATATAAGGACAACGTAGGTAGGTGGAGTAAGGCGAGCACTAAATTGGTAATATATGGCTATATCCTTGGAAATGGGATGTCTGATACTATTATGGGCAATGTGAGTAGGTGGAGTAAGGCGAGCACTAAATTGGTAATATATGACTATATCCTTGCAAGTGGGATGTCTGATACTATTATGGACAATGTGGGTAGGTGGAGTAAGGCGAGCACTAAATTGGTACTATATTGATATATCCTTGGAAGTAGGATGTCTGATATAAGGACAACATAGGTAGGTGGAGTAAGGTGAGCACTAAATTGGTAAAATATGGCTATATCCTTGGAAATGGGATGTCTGGTACTATTATGGACAATGTGGGAAGGTGGAGTAAGGCAAGCCCTAAATTGGTAATATATGGCTATATCCTTGGAAGTGGGATGTCTGATACTATTATGGACAATGTGGGTAGGTGGAGTAGGGTGAGCATTAAATTGGTAATATATGGCTATATCGTTGGAAGTGGGATGTCTGATACTATTATGGACAATGTGGGTAGGTGGAGTAAGGCGAGCACTAAATTGGTAATATATGGCTATATCCTTGGAAGTGGGATGTCTGATACTATTATGGACAATGTGGGTATGTGGAGTAAGGCGAGCATTAAATTGGTAATATATGGCTATATCCTTGGAAGTGGGATGTCAGATACTAGTATGGACAATGTGGGTAGGTGGAGTAAGGTGTGCACTAAATTGGTAATATATGGCTATATCCTTGGAAGTGGGATGTCTGATATTATTATGGACAATGTGGGTAGGGGGAGTAAGGCGAGCACTAAATTTGTAGTATATGGCTATATCCTCGGAAGTGAGATGTCTGATCCTATTATGGACAATGTGGGTAGGGGGAGTAAGGCGAGCACTAAATTGATAATATATGGCTATATCCTTACAAGTGGGATGTCTGATATAAGGACAATGTGGGTAGGTGGAGTAAGGTGAGCACTAAATTGGTAATATATGGCTATATCGTTGGAAGTGGGATGTCTGATACTATTATGGACAATGTGGGTAGGTGGAGTAAGGTGAGCACTAAATTGGTACTATATGGCTATATCGTTGGGAGTGGGATGTCTGATACTATTATGGACAATGTGGGTAGGTGGAGTAAGGCGAGCACTAAATTGGTAATATATTGCTATATCCTTGGAAATGGGATGTCTGATACTATTATGGACAATGTGGGCAGGTGGAGTAAGGCGAGCCCTAAATTGGTAATATATGGCTATATCCTTGGAAGTAGGATGCCTGATACTAGTATGGACAATACAGATAGGTGGAGTAAGGCGAGCTCTAAATTTGTAGTATATGGCTATATCCTTGGAAGTGGGATGTCTGATATAAGGGCAATGTGGGTAGGTGGAGTATTGCGAGCACTAAATTGGTAATATTTGGCGATATCCTTGGAAGTGGGATGTCTGATACTTTTATAGACAATGTGGGTAGGTGGAGTAAGGCGAGCACTAAATTGGTAATATATGGCTGTATCCTTGGAAGTGGGATGTCTGATACTATTATGGACAATGTGGGTAGGTGGAGTAAGGCAAGCACTAAATTGGTAATATATGGTTATATCCTTGGAAGTGGGATGTCTGATTTAAGGACAATGTGGGTAGTTGGAGTAAGGCGAGCACTAAATTGGTAATATATGGCTATATCCTTGGAAATGGGATGTCTGATACTATTATGGACAATGTGAGTAGGTGGAGTAAGGCGAGCACTAAATTGGTAATATATGGCTATATCCTTGGAAGTGGGATGTCTGATACTATTATGGACAATGTGGGTAGGTGGAGTAAGGTGAGCACTTAATTGGTACTATATGGCTATATCGTTGGAAGTGGGATGTCTGTTACTATTATGGACAATGTGGGTAGGTGGAGTAAGGCGAGCACTAAATTGGTAATATATGGCTATATCCTTGGAAATGGGATGTCTGATACTATTATGCACAATATGGGTATGTTGAGTAAGGCGAGCACTAAATTGGTCATATATGGGTATATCCTTGGAAGTGGGATGTCTGATATAAGGACAATGTGGGTAGGTCGAGTAAGGCGAGCCCTAAATTGGTAATATATGGCTATATCCTTGGAAATGGGATGTCTGATACTATTATATACAATGTGGGTAGGTGGAGTAAGGTGAGCACTAAATTGGTAATATATGGCTATATCCTTGGAAGTGGGATGTCTGATATAAGTACAATGTGGGTAGCTGGAGTAAGGCGAGCACTAAATTGGTAATATATGGCTATATCCTTGGAAGTGGGATGTCTGATAGTATTATGGATGAGCTCAGGGCATGTTGAACATTATTCCTTAATTTCTTGACAGAAATGAATAGAGAGTCATACTTTGCTTTCGTTTTCTAATAGTTTTTTTAAGTTCCTTACCAGCATGTTTCAGTATGGTCTTATGGTATTGTACAAGCCTAGTGTGACTCGGTCATCAATGGCTAAAAAAAATTACACCCTCTACTACTAGAGTAAAAACACACAAAAAAAATAAAATACAGACAAATGCTTACCATGTTAGTAGAGCAGAATCTTTCCTCTGTAAAGACATTTTTTATGTCTAAGGTCTGCCTAGCAGATGCTATTACAAACTCTTCAAATATAGTTTTTCAAAGCATTTTCTAACTCTTTGTGTTAAACCTACAGGTCTGTAACTGTTAAGGCTACCTACATTTCTTTAAATATTGGTGATGGAATTAGTGCTTTTCATATTAGAAAAATGTATGCATTCTGAAGATTTTCCTGGAATAAATACAATAAACATGTTTTCAAATTGTCCTTAACTTTGGACATAACCATTTTAATTAATCTGATCAGGACTGGGAACATGATTAGGCATTATGCTATCTAATAACTCCTGTACCCCCTCATGTGCAGTAACTGGACAGACAGTTCTAAAGCAGTTTGCTTCAACAGTAATGTAGGTGATAGGCAACATAGCTATGTTGGAGAAAAACCTGACAAACCCCTAAACTATTCAATGTTTTTTGAAAGTTTTGTTGATGGGAAAATAAGATTCACTGCACTATTATGTTTGAAGAAAGGGCCTCACAGAGTTTGAAGCCTAAGTTGTGGTCACTGAATTGCTTGTTATGGGCTGTAGAAGCAAGCAGAACTGCTGGGAAGTGGTCTAAGATTATAGTGGCATGGCCTGCTGCATAGTAGTCTGGTGAACAATTAAAATGAATGTATTTTCAGGAGTTCGCAAAAAAAAAAAAAAAAAAAAGCCAGCCTTCTTTTAGAATGAGAACTGACTGGCTTTGGACAGAAGTAGATAGATGTGTTCATTGGGAGTAGTAATAAACTTATAAATCATGTTAGCAGTTACTGGACCAGTAAAACTTTTTTTTTTTTTTAGGCTGGAAGAAGGGTAAGGTTGCAATATTTCTTCACTGATTGTTTGCCTGTTTTCAGGATCCAGAAAATGTGAAACTTTCTATGCCTAGAATAGAAATTTGTTGATTTTAGAAATTGCTTCATGTATGTGATGTTTATGATCCAGCCAGACTCCTAAATATTTGGATGAGAAGGTGGTTTCTATATGGACTGCTGAGGTTCTGTGGTTCAGATTGATTGTTGATGGGTCCCAAGCAACATGGTGTTATATCTGTTGTAGTCAGGTTACTAGGAGAACAGCATGGTCATTACAAGTTGAGTTCTCAATATTGATGGAAGTGGGTCTGACCTATATGTTACTAAATTAACATATATAAAATAATTGGAATATGGCCAGGGTCGGATAGAAGTTTCACTACAAATATGGAAAATAAAAATATGGGGAGAATACTTTATCAAAAAGAGTGGCATCTGAAAGGGGATCACCCAACCATTACTTTGTAGGTCTTATTTGAAAAATGTGTCTGAACCAGTCTGTTGCCTTGCTCCTAGTATGCATAATAAGATCAGAGTAGCTTGTTGTTGTCCAGGTCATATATAACTGTTTAACAAACAAACAGAAAAAAACTTTTATTGCATGTAACAAAAGAGTGACTAGATAACAAATACAAATTCAATTCAGACAAGCTGTCACACCAGAAGTGCTTCCTCAAGTGATTTCAATTGCAATGCAAAACTTCTACTTTTATAAAAGCAGTTAACTAGATAATGCACTCATTAATGCAATTATTTTAAAGTCATGCTCTAACAAATGAGTTTGTAACACACAATGCCATTGAAACCTGCTTTTTCACCCCTTCAGTAATTCTGAAGCTGATTGAATAACAGGGAATGTTAATAATTAGAAATTAATGAATATTAATGGATAACTGGGCTGTGTTTGATGGTGACTGCTAAGGTCTATAAAGACTGCCTCTGTAAAATTATCTCTGTCGTATTAATGAGGACATCATCAGTTAAACACTATGTCTGTTGTGGTGCTTTGTGTGGTGCAGAACATGTGCTGGTGACAAGACAGGAGACTGCACTGTTGTAAACAATGGGGACTGAATCAGGAGTAGTGGATAGTTACGTTTTTTTTTTTTTTTTTTTGCAGTGGCTTCTTTATTGCTTCTTCATTTCAGATTTCCCTATGGAATGGATAACACAGAGCTTTAGTAACTGATTGTATATGCAATGATGAAAGGTATTGAAGTCTTCACTACATAATCAGATGACTCAAGGGTGGAGGAGAACATTACTTGAAGTGTATAAATTAGAAAGGGGGTATTAATTCTTTGTAGACTGGGTGTTCAAGGAGAAGGAGGGTACAGAGAGGGCCTAGGGCTGTGTTTTTGTAGGTAAATAGTTGGCTTGGGGAGATAATAGAAAGCTTTCAGGAGGACATGGCAAGAGGTTACTCTAGTAAAGCTTTGTGGGTTGATGATGGATTTTATAAGTTGACCTAGAATGACATTAACTTGTTTCTGGAATTGCCTTGGGATGTTGAAGTTGGAGGTTCAGCCATGGCTTTAGGATATCTTACTGACGTCTTAGTTATGTTTCTTAAGGTTATAACTCTTTCTTTACTGGAATGGAGGCTGATTAATTTCCACTGATGCCATGTTTCATCTCCAAGTTAAGCAGTGCTTTAAGATGTGCTGTGAGCCAGTTAATATGTGATTTAGCAGGTCTAGTGATCAGAAGGAAAATTTTGTTCTGTAAGCCAAGCACAGAATTCATGTTAAGGTGTTGCCAACTGTTTTGGGGTCAGGCCATTGTAGAATAGGGTCCCAGTTTAGTGAACTTTTTTTTGTTGTTGTTTTGGCCAATCAAAAAACTTCACTGTCTGTGTCCTACAGTCCTCTTCACACAAAATCAAAAACACAGGAAAAGAATGTTCAAGTCATTTTTATTTAAAGAAAAAGGTCTTAGCATTCCTTTTCTATTTTTTAGTTGAATGCTTTTGGAAAGAATTTCGTCTTTATTGTTTGTTGTCAGTGAAAATGATAATGGAGAACTGCTGCTGTCGCATGAGGGAAAGGATTAAAACTGAAGTAATATGACTGAGATTATTTGATATTTTTAGATCCAGTGATGTATGCTTATCTGATTTTACACTGCACCAGGGTGGCTAATTACACATCTGCAGAAGGACTAAGTCTGCCAGGAATCCAATAACAAAAGTTTTTAAGTGAGACGAGGATGTGACTAGTGAAGAAACCTGGTATTACTAGTGAGCAGGTAATGAAGGGAATCGACTAGATGTGTAATTAGGGTTTGGAATATTGTTAAACTGGAAGAGGGAGGTAAGCTATGACCAGACAAATATTATACTGCTTTTATAATGAAGCAGCTAGGATTATCCAGTTAGGATCACAGTGTTAGAGCTATTGGCTTGATTGTGGAGTTTTAATTGTATGCAGCACTTGTATATGTCTATGGCCTCTGCCCGTTCTTATACTAGATCTGGTGTTGTGCATGTAAAGGCATCCTAGGGAAAAGTGTGCGATGAAGTCCTTAAATCATTTTTTTTGTATATTCCAGTTAACACCCAGAGCTCCTTATGGTGTCCAGGTCTTTTTTGGATCTGGCTTCTTTAGCTAAGTGACTTCCCAGCTAATAACCATCAGTATTAGAAAGGACAGTCACTAATTAACAAAATTATTCTAAGATTATTAATCCAGGATGTCCTGCAGTGGAGACATGAATCACTGTTTCCCACCTATTATTGATATTTTCATATTTCTTATCATACATTCATAACTGAGAGAGCTACATGTTGTTGAGGGGTATGGTTTAAAATACCAGAGAGATACAGGACAGTTTACCCACACTGTACATGAGATACTGATAGACATTTGTTAATTATGAAAACAAACAATATTTCCATATGTACTTAATATTTCAAAAACCATGTGACTTATGAACTACTGCATGTTCTCTGGTGAAATCTTGGATGTTGAAGAAAAAAATGTATGTGATATTTGCACTTTAACTTGCACATCTTGAGAGATATTTAGTGTTACTTATATTGCTAATTATATAATTAAGCATATGTTTTCATATTTTTTTCTAAATATCTTAATAAGCATGTACTCAGAGAAGAATGTGTTGCTGTCGTGAAAGCTTACGTGTGATTAGCCAAAGTGTTCTAACAATATATATCAATGCTGTATATTTTCCAAATTATGACAATTCGTTTGTGAAAGTTTACCAAAAAATATAATTCTGGGTTTGTGTGACTTAATAATATATTATGGTATTTACAAAAAAGCTATGAATATATTGACTATTATGACTGCAAAGAACACTTATTACTTACTACTGGTTACTGATAGGATGCTTGGCCCCTGGTATATAACTGACTGGCTAAGAAAGAGAGCAGTTTTTTATACATAAATTAACCTGGTTATAAGTGGGCCGTATAGAGCCTTTCATCACTTTTGAATTTTTGGACAAAAGGTAAAAACTAATTGCTTTTAAAAAATCTTCATTTCAAGGAAGAGATATCCATGTGGGCGATTTTCCTGTGGCATAAATGGGTGATGTTTTGAAAAATTTATGTTAAAGGTTATAAGAAACAATATCTCTCATGTCCAAAGAAATTTGCTCCCTTGATCTCTGTGATTGGCCAAGAGAGAAGGCATTTGCTACTGTATAGGCTGATACAACGTGGTTTCATCTAATCATAGAGTATGAAATAACGGAACACTACTGGTCATAGGAGGTTTGGCCCTTGGTATGTAACTGATTGGATAAGAAGGAGAGCAATCTTCATATAGAAATAAATCTGGTTACAAGTGGACCGTATAGAGCTATAACTGTTGAGAATTTATTGAATGAAAAACTGAATGCTTGACAAACTTTAACAACTAGCTTTAAGAAGAAATATTGTGTATTGGCTACTTTTTGAAGTTAATATCAAGAGAATCACTATTTATTACCTTTCAATGAAACTCATTGTGCTTTAGTAAATTTACTTCCTGAATCCTTTCCCTTGGACAAAAAAAGAGGCCGGTCCTGATAATCACCACCATTGGTTCATAACCTTCATTTCCTGACTGGATTGGATTAGAGCTTTACTTTCTCGCATGTGTCCAAATATATGCATAACTGAACGAATTGGCATAGAAAGAAGGGAGCCACATAATAACGAATGCCTTTTAATATAAACGGACTGATTTGATCAGAGTTTATTTGGAGCACAGTTAGATCATATAATAATGTATAAACGGAATATTTCTTTTTTACAAATATACACTCTAACTGCAAATTCATGGTTCATGAAAGCATTGACTTCCTGAATGTCTTTTGATTGGCCGAGATAAGAGACAACGTATTATTAGTGACTATTTTTTGATTGGATTGGATAGAATTGTAATGTGATTTCATTGGACTCTTGAAAAGGAAATTTAATGCCAAATGATTGGCTCTAGAGTGTGGGCGTCTATAGGAAGTAAAGAAGTGATTGGAGATTCACTTTTTTAAAAAAATTTAATGGTACAGTTCAAAATATATGATCTGAGGAAGGCTAAAAAGCCAAAAGCGCTTATCAAACTGGATTATATGTTTATTTTACTTTGTCAATAAATAGTTTTAATACATTTTTTTCAGGTTTTTGCTGCCGTGGTGGTTTACCGAAGATTTTGCTTCTTGCAAATATAACTCAATGGTCATACTATAGTGGAAGAAAGAAAAAAAACCTAGACATGCACCATTACCTCACACAGTCCAGGACACTGTGATAAAGTAAAGTGCACCATTACTTATACATCCTTAAGAAAACTCATGCAAGTGATTAAAAAATCATATTACAATGTACAAAAATATTTGTTTTGTTTTTAGTGGTTTTGATGTTTAGATATGATTGGTTTTCGATGTGATGTATAGATATACATATATGAAGATCTAGGGGTGGTATACTAAATGTCAACAGTGCAGAGTCCCTCACAGATCCATGGGAAAAAAAGAAATAAAAGAGTTCCTTTAACAATGCAAGTCACAAAACGTTTAAGAGGAAGGTATTAATGCAGTGCACTAGGAAATGCAATGTAAAAATCCACAGACCAGTGACATCTGACTTTGAAAATAAGCTAAACATTTACTTTAACATATTGAAAAAGTTTCACAACAGCAAGATTTTATGCAACCATTAGGTTAAAAAGAATTGCCTGAAACCTTTTACAGAAAACAGCATTTATTATCTCAGTGAAAATATTCCAGACTTGGTAAGAAAATAAGGGTAAGCTAAGCAAAACGCAATGAGAGTCACAGCCACTTATTTCTGAATTTGTAAAGGACTGTAAAGGCTTGCTTGGTGAAGGCCGTGGATGAAGGCTGTATCACAGATGACCAGTGACATAGATCACATGATACAGTTCATGTCAGTCGAACTTGATGTAACTGTATGACTAACACACTGCAAAGGTGAGAAGAAAAACTCACTGGAAGTGCTGTAGTTAGTTTTAAGCTAAATTTCTGACATTGTGTGACACAGATGTTTTTTGGCCATCAAAATTAAGGGGCACCAAAACTGCTGTGCTGACGAATGCACACAGCATTGCGTAGAAAAAAAAACAGTGGTCAGTGCAAATAACACAAATTGTTCTGGCAGAGGTTTTCCATGGCAAGCATCGATGAACAAGTTCAGCAATGGTGAATTTAAACTGGTGAGTTCAAACATCACTCTTGTGAATTTAAATCAGTGAATTCAAACATCACCCTGGTGAATTTCAGTCAGTGAATTCAAACATTACCCTGGTGAATTTCACTCAGTGAATTCAAACATCACCCTGGTAAATTTCAGTCAGTGAATTCAAACATTACCCTGGTGAATTTCGCTCAGTGAATTCAAATATCACCCTGGTGAAGTTCAGTCAGTGAATTCAAACAACACTTTGGTGAATTTCAATCAGTGAATTCAAACATGACCTAGTCAATAGATAAAGACTTATAAGATGACACTGAGGAATAGATTCCAGGCCTTTCTGAAGACCTCTGCAGAGACCAGTTTGTCTGTGAGCAGATAACTTTTCCAGGGAAGGATACAAGACTCCTAAGATGTGTCCACCAGCGATGATGTCTCTGCCTCACCAGTCTTTTGTGATGGATCTCCAAACTGAGTTGAGCATAAAGAACTGCCTGCCCATGTGGGCTGTGATTTCTGAGTCAGAGAAGTCATCATTCTGGGGGACTGGGTTGGCATAGATATGAGTGGCAACACTGCATGGTGTTTGGGAGCTTTTCTGAATTGAGTCTGAGAGGAGGCATCTTGTTCCTTATGGGATGCATTGCCCTGGAAAAGCTATAGGCACTGTCATTGAGCCCGTCTGCAGTGGCAAGTGCCCTTCTGGAAGTCATCCAACAAATCCTGAGAAGTTTTTCCAAAGAGGACCTCTCCTAGAAGTGCTGTACAGGATGCCTTTACTGATATTATTAATGAAAAGATAGCCTTTGCTATCCTCTCTGGCTCAGACACATACAAGAGATTGTCACCATAACTGTAGCATCACCATAGTCAAAACTGCAGAATTTCATGTGGCATTCCAGTAGTAACCAAGGTATGTGGCTTCACTAGCTCATCCTTAACCCAGACTTAGGAAGGGCTGAGAGCCCAGTTCATTAGGAAAGACTGCAAAAGGGAATAAAAATAGGAAAATAAGGACTTGTTAAGAAAATAGCCGAAGGACCTAAGCCTTACTGTGGCAGAGGACACTCCCCCTTTTCCTCCAAGTCTGATTCGTTAAACTGGTTATTAGGAGCTAAGGTAGACAGGTTCTGTATACTCTGGGTGGTTGTAAAGGGAGCCCATCTTCTTGGAAGCAGAGGGAGTGGTATCTGGAAGACAACATCCATGAAAACAGGCTGCAGAGGAAGCATGGTGTAAGGCTGCACCCATCTCTCCTCAGATACACATATAGCGGTTTCTTGGGGAAAGAAAGGCAGGTGGCACAGGCCAGCCTAAGGAAGTCATCATGAGGTTGAGTGCATATAAAGGACAGGTAATTTTAAGGGGAATTGTAGAAAGAGGAGGTCGCACTTTTCTTATCTGTCTTAGAGATGGGTCTGACAACCCTTATTTATTTAGTACTTACGGTTTCTATGGGACAAGTGCTAAATAAAACATGTGTTTGCCTGTTGTGGTTATTTGTTCCTCTGTTTTTCTTTTCAGACACTAAATTCTAGAATTTTCAATGACAAGTATCGGGTTCAACCTGTGCTCAAAGCAGCGAAAATACAATGAGGACAGTGATCAGGGTGTGGTCTACTAGCCCAGTGGATGATGTCACAGTGTGTCTGGGCAGGAGACACGCCTACTTCCAAATGTAATGGGTATCGCTATCTAAGGACTCCCTCACATGAAGTATTAGAAAGTGTCTTATTGTATATGTTTGCAGATTTGGGTTTACATTTTTAAATTTCAGCTGTAATATACTTTTCATCAATAATACAGTGTTCATCTTACCTTTGTTTGTGTCTTTCGGCTTTTCCCGGTTAGGGGTCGCCACAGCAGAACTCCGATCCGCTAATGATTGGCAGTAGATTTTTAAGTGCTGGCTTGCCGGGCCTAACGCACAACCTTCAACGAAGGAACTCCCATTCACACATGTCGACACACAGAAGGCGATCTAACTGAGAATTGAACGGGCAACGTCTAACTGTGAGGCGACAACGCTACCACAGCACCACCACCGCAGTAGTGTTAATCTTACCTAATATAATTTATTACATACATCGATCACTTCAAAACTTCATGAGACTGTCTGTATTGTTTAATAAAACACGGATAATTTTTGAATGCTAATATGCCTTTATATTTTTAATTGCTTTAAATTTAGTATTATTTGTTTATTAACTATTCATTCACTGGGTAAGTAGATTGGTCTTTTGACACTTTTTCAGCCACAACACAAGCGTGAAGAGCAGAAAATACATTCCAATCTTGTAATCAACAATATTATATACAAAATGAGTACATAGCAAAATTCAGAACATAGTAAGACTGAATGCAGGCAGGGAAATATTAAAAGATCTACTCAGAGTGCATTGAGGAAAAAAAATATATATGCAAAATAATAATTAGCTCTGTAAAAAACACCACCTTTGTATGACCTCCTGAATATTGCTCAACAAAGCATGAAGCTCCAAAACATAAAACAAACCCCAAACATCTTTTATTATAAACATTCATTTAGCACTTTTGTCCCATATATTTAAGGACTACTTAAGAATGCATGATCTTTACACAATAACGCATTGTAGTTTTAATGTGGAACTAAGTGTTGATGATAACTTATTTTGGTGTCTTACTTTGTGATGTCTTTCTACTATTACAAAGCTAAGCAGTGCCAGAGCTTACAAGAAAGAGCTGTGAAGAAAACAATACAGCCTTCCAGGTTCTAGCATTATGCAAATGAATGCCTCTTGCTAAAAGCCTACAGATCCATACGTGTAACTATTACTTTGGCATGTAGCCACAGACTGCTAAACATTATATGTAATTCAGGGATCAGTTCACTGAACATGCGGGGCCGGGGGTGTGGCAAGTTATAAGAAAGGAATTTGCACTGTAGACAGTTTCTTATTTTCCCCTGCTATCAGTGGGAAGCAGAGAGCATCTGTTTTACAGTCCAGCTGTAACCATAAGCATACTCTTCCAGACTTGCTATGATCCAGAATCTATTTTACTGAAAAAAAAATTGCTGAAATAACTCTTGCAACTAGAAGATTTGAATTTGTCTGCACTAAAACCATTTTGTAACGTAAAAAATATTCATCTGTTTTTCCGCTTCTCGGTGAGAAAGTACAGTTCTGAGGCTGATATCATGTGGTTAATATTTCAATGGACACTCACCTTGCTTTTATTTAGTAAGTAGTCGCTGTTTCTTCCTTTTATTAAAGTAAGTATTTGCTGTTTTTCTTTAAGTTCTATGAACTTGCTGTTGTGTTGGCATGGATAAATGAGACATTGGCCAGTTTTTTTTCCTGTTTTGTTCCTAACTGGAGTTTAAAAAGCAAGGTTTTTGGGGGAGGGTATAGTCAGGAGATGTACTATGTAGCCTAGCTACAGCATGTACTGTATGTCACACAGGGGCTTCCAAATACCAAGCTGTTGGGAACTAGCCAGATGACTTACTTCAGTGCCAGGGGTAAGCAGGGATCCTACATAGTAAACAAGTACACCAGTGAAAAAAAAGGGAACAGACTAACATTGCATTTACTGGGAATCAGTAAATGCAAATATTTAAATTTGCATACTGGTTCAAAGCTGTGTGACTTCCAACTTATGGGTCAAATGAGAGTGTTAAGATTTATGATGGTGAAGTGTTAACTTTTAATTTTACAACATGGATCTGGGATAATAACTAAACGCACTACTGAGATTAGAAGGGAGGAAAACCAAAACAATATACACTACATACAGGTCCATATCTCTGCAAACAAGATATCGTTATATTCTGCAATATATAACTATGTCATTCTGATTGCTGATATAAACTGGATTAATCCAGTTCCTGCTCAGTACTGTTGTACAGGTGTTCTTAAATTAATAGTTGCCTAATGCAGCTTTAGTAAACAGATGTCTGTCTTCCAAAATAACTGAGCTAACAAAGTCTTTCATAAGTGTTATTCTGTATGTGATACATGTACCTCTCAGCTTCTTCATTCAAAAATTCTTGACAAAGCCAAAACGTAATGGAGGGTCAACGGTCCAAAATCAGGGACATTTTTTAAATATTACTCTAATTCACTTAAAAAATTAATAGAGCAATATGTTTTGAATCAGCTTGCATTGTATGACCAGTACACATGAAACTGTAAGGTCTCTCATTATTGCTTGACTCAGTGATTTACCAGAAAATCAAAAATTTTCTGAGGGATGGGACAAAATATGAGACAAAACTGTGGACATTCAACAAAATTATGGGCAGTTGAACAATGTGATTACAACAAGCCCATAGTCAGCTTGTGATTACAAGCCCATACATAGTCAGCTTGTGATTACAAGCCCATACATAGTCAGCTTGTGATTACAAGCCCATACATAGTCAGCTTGTGATCACAAGCCCATACATAGTCAGCTTGTGATTACAAGCCCATACATAGTCAGCTTGTGATTACAAGCCCATAGTCAGCTTGTGATTACAAGCCCATAAATAGTCAGCTTGTGATTACAAGCCCATACATAGTCAGCTTATGATTACAAGCCCATAGTCAGCTTGTGATTACAAGCCCATAGTCAGCTTGTGATTACAAGCCCACATATAGTCAGCTTGTGATTACAAGCCCATAAATAGTCAGCTTGTGATTACAAGCCCATACATAGTCAGCTTGTGATTACAAGCCCATACATAGTCAGCTTGTGATAACAAAAAGCCCATAGTCAGCTGTGGCAGTGGCAAGAGAACTCGTTAGCATGATAGATGTGTGCCCCAAAGATTCCCCATCTGTGGAATAGACTCCCTGTCCATGTCAAGTAGAATACCTGTCTAGCCCTCTTTAAGAGGTACCTGGATGACTGGATGGGAAACAGAAAATACACCCCTGGGATCCCACCTGTGTCCCTGCTGGGCAGGGAAACGGGCGCTGACTTTGTGGGAACATCAACAAAATTCTTGGCTAGGCTTGTAATGGCCTCCCGGCCAATAGTTTAGTATTGTCCTATGAACCTATGAACCTAAGTGTGGACTGTACTCACTTTTAGAGCACAAGAAGAAAAGAGTCACAGATTTAAATTCCATGCCAAGTATCTGCAGTGCGATCCTTAAGCGCTTAGGCATATATGAAGGATATGGCATCCCACATGTTTGAAATTCTTGTCCCTGCACAAGGCACAACCAAAAATAAATAAGACCACATAACTGCTTTTCATTTTAAGTTTTCTGATATCAAACTTTCAACCACAGAAGTTAAAGTTCTGTACATTTCTCTGTTATAAGTAAACCTAAGTCCACATGAGACGTTACAGCAAATAATATATATATTTTTTGTTGGTTCAGAGATTACAGATCACTAAATTAAATAAATTTACAGAACAAGTCTCCAACATATTCCACAGGACATAATGACCTGGAAATTAAATGTCTGAATATGAGACTGTAGTACTGAAATAAGAGTCTGTGTTATCTTATTAGCAGAAACCAGAATCTTACCATCCTGCAATATTAAGAGCAGATCAGGTTCATGAGCTGGATGGTTGTCCTTAACCTGACTCCAGCTATCTAGTGAGAACAAGTAATAAGCAAAATCAAAATACATGAGACTGCACACATAAAAATGCTTTGCACCAATGTTTAGCAATGCATTAAATAGGAGTCCATCAAGTCATGCCATTATGAATGCCTTGTTCCATCAGATCATTTTATAAGGCAGTGCTTAACGTCCTACTAAACTTGTAGCTTTGTTCTTAATCAGTCACCACAATATATCCCAATGCCATAGTCTAAAGCTATTCATATAAATCTATACTCCTGTGTACCTTTATAAATAGAATACACCTTTTAGGTGTTAGTCTTGTATAGCACATAATCGCTAACGAATATCATGTTTGTTCTTATTCTTGTTATTTGGTTGGTTGTTTCTGTTAATGCAGTCAAAACAGATTTCAATCTGTGTGGCTTTCACAGGAAACTACTATGTAAAAACGTGTGTGTTCCAGAAAAAGTCTGCAGGTAAATGAATGCAGTAGTTTTCTATTGTAATTCTGGGATCCACATGTATTTAAATAAACTAAGAAAGCATTATGCACTCTGGCTAATCAACAACTATAAATCTCTTTCAACAAGCTGTGAGAAGCTGACAGGGAGAGAAAGACCAGCATACTTAGTGTCACCTTAATACTGTTACAGCCATAGGTGATCTTACTAGACCCACCTAATCTATGTTATTTAGTCTGCAAACCATTTATAATACTAGCTTTTCAACTGGTCAAGTCCCTGTATGCTGCAGAAGTTAGCATTTGTATGCAGATAAGTAAAAAAATATTGTGCAGATAAGTAAAGAAATATTGTGCAGATAAGAAAGGCAATATCATGCAGATAAGTAAGTCAATATTGTGCAGATAAGTAAGTCAATATCATGCAGATAAGTAAAGCACATTGTTTATCTTTATTCTCACTTCAGGGTCAGCAGATTTCCTGGTGCTAGATGTTCAGTTCCACTTCGGCAGGGAATTTGGTGATTATTTAATGTCAGTAAATGAAGGTGTAGGCCAATTTTTAACAGCTGGGGCATCATTTTCATTGCACAGTACAATACAATCTTGGCTAACTTCATCTATAATTCCCTTCTAATTAATGGTATCACTGTATTTTATGCATTAGAAGCTTTTCAACTATCTGTGGTACCTCTGTTCTTCGTCATGTACAGTATGTGGAAGTATTCTGAATTTGAGATGCTTTCAGAAGCTCATGCAATTTATGTCTAATTAATGATTTGACTAGAAAAACTATTTTATGCCTTAGAAGGCTTTTAACTATATCAGTACTTATAGTGTCTATACAATGTAGTAAGTAACAAAAGTGTAACTAAATAAATACTGCTGTCTAATCACTTTTTGTGTTTGGACTAGCTCCCGCAAGAGTATAAGACTAATTTGACAGTGAATGCAAGCTCTTATGCTGTATCATGTGACTTAAACAGTTTATCTGGCTGCTAACAATAATGAATTCATAAACTGAGGCAGAATAGAAGGTTAACTGCAGATGTTCCATACACAACTGAGGCAGAATAGAAGGTTAACTGCAGATGTTCCATACACCACTGCTTTTCTGTTGAATGCAAACAAGAAAAGTGTTTTGATTTTCTGGTACTTAATAAAGCTCATTTACAAACATCGAGTACAAATTAACGTGTACAACTGCCCAGCAAACTTGTACAACCTTCCAATTCTTACTAATGGCATTGTTAAAGGTCCACTGCGAAAACTGATTTCCAAACTGATATCAGCAGGTGTCGGCCATGTCCTGGCTCAGCAATCAAGGAGCCTCAGTTCTTACCACCAACACCAGGGAGGGCGTCTCACATAAGAGGAAAGGATAACAAATACACACAGTAAAGTACAATTTCCCTTAAGTACACACACAGATCACAGTCAGTCTGGGGCTGGTTGCTCCCTTGCTCCCCAGGTCCCCAATAAGACTCCCCACTGGCACAGCTATAGGGTCCAGATCTTAGCCTAGCTGGCAAGCTAAACTCCAGTAGCCTCTCTGTCCCACCAGTGCTTCATGTCCCTGCCCAGGTAGCTGACACACCACACACACTTTGAGATAAGTATTTATACAACTTCACAGACACTCCTGGGAAAGGCTGACACAGATTCTCCATCTGTGCCCCTTTACCCAGACTATACGGTAGTAATTTCTGTCACCATCAGCTAATACTTATCAGCTACCCAAAGGCTCTTAAAAGGGTGTCCAATTATTACTGTGCAATATTATTATCTAATTGGTAATGTGACTAGTCTAAGTCTTATTAGAGTGGCCTTGTACAATAAACTCTATAAATATGCAATGTACTCTAGAGCTTACTTATCTCAACACAAACCAGCCACAGGTAAAAGGTTTTAAAATATATAATAATAAATAATTAAAAACACACAACAATACTACTACACCACAGTGATAGCTAAGAGTTCAGAGATCACACAGAAACTTAAAACAATACAGTAAGAAAGTTCTGATATAACAGAAAAAAACTTAGTCTAACTTTCTTCTAAGTTCCTAGTTATTACTACAAGAAAACATACTTCTGAAATAACTTACTTAAGACAACAGGCAGAGTGCTGATAAGTTGGATATCAAGATCAAAATGCTTACAGTCTCTCTCTGAACAATAGTTTTTAAACTCACTAAAAAACATCTCTCCTGGGTCCCCCCAGATTACATCATTTTGACACTTAGATTTTCCCAGTATACACATTACATAATTTTGACACTTAGTCTGCAGTTCCCAGGCCAAAACATTATTTATCAAGCTAACACCTGCTCAGGAAACTACAACAATAAAATACATTTCACATGTACACTCTAGCAATTATTCCTTAAGTTAAAACAATAGAAAGAATGTGATAGCCCAAAACAAATGACTCTGAGCTCTACAGATCAAAGAACCTACAAGACGTAATTTTAATTTCAAAGAACATTTGAAATGTTTGGCTTAGTTTTCCTTACAACAGATGGCAATGTTGCTACAATCTTGAAGTTCACATTTTACAGTGTTTTCTTTTATTTAAGAACATATGCCTATATTTTACATTTATATTTACCAATGATAGAATTATGTATCAAATTCTATTTAACTAGGATGGCAGCCTTCGCCCATCTTCCCCCAATCTTCACATCTCTCCCCCCTGGAGAACTCAAGCTAGTTTTTCAAGTGACCCTTGATAAACACCGCTTTAGAGGGTTAGGTCTATCTGGGTGTACCTCACCCCATTCCCTATCTTGAGAGCCCATCTGCATTGGCATTGCTACACCCACTGCGGTGCTGCACTGACATATCATATGCTTTCAACCCCAGGCTCCATCTTAGCAATGTGGCATTTTGATGGCTGGCTCTGTTTAACCATATTAGGGGGTTGCAATCTGTCATAACAGTGAATTTCCTTCTATATAGATAAGGTTGAAGTTTCTGCAATGCCCACACTATGGCTAGACATTCCTTTTCTACAGCTGCATAGCATTCCTTCATGGGTTGGAGCCTACAACTGAGATAAACCACTGGTTGCTCTTCCCCCTATGAAGAAATCTGGCTAAGTACAGCCCCCAGCCAATCATTTGAAGCATCCACTTGCACAACAAATTATTTGCTGTCATCTGGACTGGCTAACGCAGGGGGTCCTGCCAAAGCTTCTTTAAGCTTCTGGAATGCCTGTTCACATGCTGGGGTCCACACTACCTTATCTGGCCTGTTTTTCCTTGTTGGGTCTCTGAGGGGAGCAGCTATGGTGCTGTAACTAGGGACAAACGTTCTGTAATATTCTGCTGTCCCTAAGAATGCCCTCACCTGCTTTTTGGTAACAGGTGCAGGCCATGCCTAAATAGCTTCCACTTTGGCAGGTTCTGGCCTTATCTTACCCACCCCCACTCTATGTCCTAGGTAGGAGACCTCTGCCATACCCACCTGACATTTGCTCAGCTTAATGGTCAAACCTGCCCTCTGTAGTCTGCCCAGCACCTCCCTGACATGCTGAAGGTGCTCTGGCCAGGAATGGCAGTAGATGGCAATATCATCTAGATAAGCAAGGGCAAACCCTCCTGCTCCTGTTAGGATATTATCCACCAGCCCCTGGAAAGTCGCTGTGGCATTCTTCATCCCAAAGGGCGTCTTTGTGAACTCGTACAAGCCAAAAGTAGTCATAAAGGCTGACTTCTCTCTAGCACTGGGAGTCAAGGGCACCTGCCAGTAAACCTTGGTAAGATTAATGGTTGTAAGATACTTAGCCCCACCCAGCTGCTCTAGGGCTTCATCTGTCCTAGGCATGAGGTAAGCATCTAACTCTGTGTGACTATTTAATTTCCTGTAATCCACATAGAACCTGGTGCTGCCATCCTTTTTTGGCACCAGCACCACTGGGGAAGCCCAGGGACTGCTGGACTCTTGAATCACCCCTAGTTCCAACATCTCCTGTACCTCTTTCCTCAGAGTCTGTCTGACACTCTCAGGCACCCTATAAGGGGCCTGCCTAATAGGCCTTTGGGGTTCTGTAACCACCTGGTGCTGCACCAGGTGGGTGCACCCTGGTTTCCCAGTGAACACGTCCTCAAATTCCTGCAACACTGCCTGGATTTCTTGAACCTGGGTATGGGATAGCTGCTGGGACATTGCTACCCCTTCCACTGAGGTGTCAGGTCGAGCCTCACTGAGGAGATCAGTCCCTAGGTCTCCCTCAGGCTCCTCCTGCATTCCACTGCAAATGCTCAGCACAAGGCCCTCCCTATCATGGTAAGGTTTCATCATGTTAACATGGTACAATTTGTGCCCCTGCAGTCTGCCTAGCACTTCCACCATGTAGTTAACATCACTTACCTTTCTTACCACCTTGTAGGGTCCCTCCCAATCTGCTTGCAGCTTGTTGTGTCTGACAGGAATGAGAACCATTATTTGCTGCCCCACAGCATACTCTCTGGCTCAAGCATTCCTGTCATACCACACCTTTTTCTGTTGCTGGGCTTCTGTCAGGTTCTCCTGGGCCAAGCACATGAGTTCCCTTAGCTCTGTCCTGACGTTTAGGACATATGCCACAACAGACTCCTTGTGAGACTCACGCTCACCTTCCCACTCATCTCGAATTAAATCTAGAGGTCCCCTCACCCTATGCCTATACAGCAACTCAAAGTTGAAAAACCTGTGGATTCCTGGGGAACCTCTCTGTAAGTAAACAACAGATAGGGCAAATATTTGTCTCACTCCCTCTTAAACTGATCTGCAAATGCATGTAGCATGGACTTGATTGTAGAGTTTAACCTCTGAACAAGACCATTAGTCTGGGGAATGTAGAAAGTGGTCTTCATGTGCTTCACCTGACAGGACTTCCACAGGCAAGCCAGCAGGTCTGACATGAAATTGGCACCTCGGTCAGTCAGTATTTCCTTTGGGAAACCCACCCTGCTGAAAATCTCTAACAAAGCATTTGCCACATTCTCTGCCTCAATGGAGGACAAAGCCACTGCCTCAGGGTATCGTGTATCATAATCCACTACCACTAGGATATACTTGTTCCCTGTGGAACTTGGGGTACTCAGAGGACCCACAATATCCATAGCTACCCTCTGAAATGGCTCCTCAATCACAGGCAAAGGCATCAAAGGAGCTCTCACCTTGTCTCCTGCCTTGCCTACCATTTGGCACTGCTCACAGGTCCTGCAGTACCCTGTTACATCTCTGGAAATTCCAGGCCAGTAGAAGATTTGCATAATATGCCTCTTTGTACGTTTTATGCCCATATGACCTGCAAAGGGAATATCATGGGCTATGGCTAGAAGTGCCAGACGGTAGGCTCTAGGCACTATAAAACTGCTGTACTCTCTCAACTTCTAGCCCTCCCTCAGGGGTCCACTCTCTGTATAGTAACCCTTTGTCCCAGTATACAGATTCCCCTTTCCCTTGAGAATCAGGTACCTCCCTAGCTACCTGCCTCAGGCCTTGTAATGTAGGGTCTGAGAGCTGAGCCTGTCTCAACTCTCTCCTTGTAAACCTTCCCAGCTCCCTTTTCACAGGAAGTCTGGCATCCTCTGACAGTGGTGTCTCACTGTCAGCCTGGGTACTACTACTCACCTCTACCTTTGCAGTCACTCTGTCCAAGGGACCATCAGTACCCACAAGCAGCTGTGGCTCACCTTCAGTCTCACTGCTACAGTGTAGCTTCCTTCCTGAAGTAACCACCTCACCAGTCCTGGCTGCAAGTATGCAGTCTGTCTGGGTCTCTCTCAGGCTACCAGACTTACATGCTTGTCTCCAAGTCCGACTGTATGTAACTGCACAAGCACAGGGTACTGCACTATCAAAATCATTCCCTATCAGGAAATCTGCAGGTATATCCTCAAACACACCTACTTGCTGGCTTCCTTTTCCACCCTCCCAGTCAAGGTGAACCCTAGCCAAAGGTATTTGTATGGGATCCCTCCTAAAGCCCTGACTGGAGTAGACTGCCCAGGCAAGTAGTGCTCCTCTGTAACCATTGCAGGCTTTACAATGGTTATATCAGGGGCTGTGTCTCTCTTGGCAATGGTCTCTTTGCCATTCACTACAATAGGATATAGCTTCTGGTGGTAGTTTGGTAACCTTGTTGTCCCAAGACAACCTACTGTTGGCATTTTGTCTTTCCCACTTACTGGCTCCCTCAACTTTGGTTCCCCACCTTGCCTCCATGGACACATGTATGCCAAATGGTCCCACTGGTTGCATTCAAAACATTTCACCCTAGGTCCTGGATGTGTACCTGGACTAGTGGCTACCCTGCTACTGACAGATTCTGTTGGGGCAGTCTGCGTTGCCCACCATGGGTTCCTTTAGACCCATGAGCAGTACTGGGGGTCCCCTTCCTGTGCAGGGCTGCCCTGCTTGCCAGGTATAGGTCTCCCTTCTTCCCCAAATCATTTGAAGTAGCACATTGATACGAACTGGGTCCCAAAGTCTAGCCTATCAGCTAACCAGATCCTCATGTCCTCAGGCAAAGTACTAAGGGCTTGTTCCCTCACCAAAAGGTCTGTCAGCCCTTTAAAAGTGGTGACCTGACCTCCACTCACCCAGCTATGGAAATAAGTGCTCAGTTCAGCAACATATTCATATACATTTTCATCTGCCTTGCATCTATGCTCACAAAACTTTTTCCTATACATTTCAGGTGTTAGCTTAAAACATGCTAAAATACATTTTTTATAGCAGTATAATCAAAACAGACAGTCAGGCATTTGTGATATACAAGTTGCAGCTTTCCCATAGAGTAAGGCGGTCAGGAACCATACCCAGAGCCTTTGGTCAACACTATACTCTTTGCATATCCTCTCAAACATATGAATCTTCTTCTTTGTCTTTCGGCTTTTCCCAGTTAGGGGCCACAGCGGAACTCTGGTCCGCTAATGATTAGCAGTTAGATTTTCATGAACGCTGAGGTGCCAGCTCAACGTCCAACCTTGAATGAAGGCATGCCCATTTATGCATGTCTTTTGAATGCCCACCCAACTGAGGGGAGGACATGCAGACTCCACACAGAAGGCACTCTCCAAACTCCAGCCACGAATCAAACGGGAGAACCTCTTGCTGTGAGGCAACAATGCTACCACTGCACCACTGTGGATGTGAAACTATCAAAATTATCCCCTCTTTAAATTGTGGAAGAAATTTACTGACCTGTTGTGCTTCTGGGGTCCAGTTACTCCCTTCTCCATTACCTCCATGACTCTGGCGAAGAGTCAGCATTTCCCTCTCATGCTTCCTTTGATGCTCCTTTTCTTCGGCTTCTATCTCCAAATGCCTGGCCTCAAACTCAAGTCTCTTTAGCTTTAGCTGGATTTTTAAATCCACTGCAGAAAGCTTGAGCTGTCCATTTTCTGAGGATATTTTATCTCCACTGCCAGTCTGATGTCCTTTGCAGAATGGTGAGCTGTCCATTCTCTGAGGATATTGTATTTCACTGCCAGTCTGATTGCCCTCCTGGATGCTGTTTTCTGATGCACCTGTAACCAAGGCTGCAATCAGGTCTGCCTTAGTCAGATTTCCATGCACCAGTCCCCTAGCCTGGCACATCTCCACCAGCTGGCTCCTTGTCAGCTTTTCATACTCCTGTGCTGACATGCTGCCTGCTCACCCTGACTAACTAAGCTAACAAAAGAAATAAAACAATTGTGATCTGAACTTTGAGTATTCACTGCGTGGCTGATTTAGAGTACAAAACACCTTTAGAGATCACTGTACATAAGCTACAGGATTCACTCTACCCACACCACTTCAAACCACAAGTGAGGATATCTTATCCCAACTACTGCCAACCACAATGTGATGGCCATGCCCTGGCCCAGCAATCAAGGAGCCTCAATCCTTACCACCAACACCAGGGAGGGTGTCTCATATAAAAGGAAAGGATAACAAATACACACAGTAAAGTACAATTTCCCTTAAGTACACGCACAGATCACAGTCAGTCTAGGTCTGGTTGCTCCCTTGCTCCCTAGGTCCCCAATAAGACTCCCCACTGGCACAGCTATAGAGTCCAGATCTCAGACTAGCTGGCAAGCTAACCTCCAGTACTCTCTCTGTCCCACCAGTGCTTCATGTCCCCACCCAGGTAGCTGACACACTACATACACTTTGAGATAAGTATTTATACAACTTCACAGATACTCCTGGGAAAGGCTGACACAGATTCTCCAGCTGTGCCCCTTTACCTAGACTATGCAGTAGTAATTTCTGCCACCACCAGATAATACTTATCAGCTACCCAAAGGCCCTTAAAAGGGTGTCCAATTATTACTGTGCAATATTATTATTCAATTGGTAATGTGACTAATCAGTCTAAGGCATATTAGAGTGGGCTTGTTTAATAAACTCTATAAATATTCAATGTACTCTAGAGCTTACTTATCTCTACACAAACCAGCCACAGGTAAAAGGTTTTAAAATATTTAATAATAAATAATTAAAAACACAAGACAATGCTACTACACCACAGTGATATATAAGAGTTCAGAAATCACACAGAAACTTAAAACAATACAGTAGGAAAGTTCTGATATAACAGAAAAACACTTTCTTCTAAGTTCTTAGCTATTACTACAAGAAAACATACTTCTGAAATAACTTAATTAAGACAACAAGCAGAGTGCTGATAAGTTGCATATCAAGATCAAAATGCTTACAGTCTCTCTCTGAACAATAGTTTTTAAACTCACTAACAAACATCTCTCCTGGCCCCTCCCAGATTACATAATTTTGACACTTAGGTTTTCCCAGTATATACATTACATCATTTTGACACTTAGTCTGGAGTTCCCAGGCCAAAACATTATTTATCAAGCTAACACCTGCTCAGGAAACTACAACAATAAAAGACATTTCATATGTACACTCTAGTAATTATTCCTTAAGTTAAAACAATAGAAAGAATGTGATAGCCCAGAACAAATGACTCTGAGCTCTACAGATCAAAGAACCTACAAGACATAATTTTAATTTCAAAGAACATTTGAAATGCTTGGCGTAGATTTCCTTACAACAGATGGTAATGTTGCTACAATCTTGAAGTTCGCATTTTACAGTGTTTTCTTTCATTTAAGAACACAAGCCTGTATTTTACATTTATATTTACCAATGATAGAATTATGTATCAAATTCTATTTGACTAGGCTGGCAGCCTTCGCCCATCTTCCCCCAATCTTCACAGTTTCCTATCAAGTGTTAGTTCAAGTGCAGTTTTAACGTAAACACACCATGCATCCACTGCAGTTTCCTAGTCCCATCCAAACTCAAACTGCTTTAAAGTATCTGAAGGCTGCCACAATAATACAGACCTACCAGCTGAACATGGCAAGTACCAAACCTCAAATATCAATGATCCCCCAGTTATTACTGGTGACTGGTTCCCTGTCAGAAGTGTGACACATGAGTGTGATTCATAAAGAATTTCAGGGAATTACAAATGTTGCTGCTATTTTTACCTCCCTCCCTCCCACACATGGTCCTCACACTCATGCTAGTTCTTGACCTTCTGGCTAATGTCATGTGTAATCTGTGTGTGTGTGTGTGTGTGTGTGTGTGTGTGTGTGTGTGTGTGTGTGTGTGCTGTACACCACAGTTGTGAGAATACACTAAGATACTGCATTTTGGGAATACAACTCCATCTACTCACATTTGTAGTTCTGTATTTCTGATGGTAGCATTTGTGGTCCTCAGACATTCAACAGGTACCCCAATGGATGCCCAGTACTCAAATTTCAGAGATTTCACAAGGGATGTCAGTGATCGCACAAGAGAAGCTGGTTAGTGCCCTTTACTCCATTTGTCAGTAGCTGCCCAAGTTAAATTATGTTTTGCCAACCTCCAACTATTGGTAACTCATTCAAGTGAAAATGTGAGGTATCCATCCCAGAGAATCAGTAAAGGTCCCACGTAAATCCAGGAGATGTTTATTTCCTCTCGTGTAAGAGAATGTCTAAGGGAATCTGGGGAGCAGACTTTCAGTCTCCAGGCATTAAAATCATAGCTCTGGCCTTAAAAAAATCATAGCAGAGGGTCAGAAAGATATACCAGACCACATATAGTTAGCGATAAGGAAACTTTGTATAGGCTTAGCTTATTTATATAACAAGGCATGTAGCCATAAACAGGTCTGACTTTATAAGGAATGTCAGTAATCTGGGAGGAAGATTTGAAAGCTTTTAACTTGCTGGAAAATTTTACATCTGAGAATAAGATTGAAAAAAGGAATACAGTAGCATCATTGAAACACCATTTATTTCAGAACTTGACACTACAAATAAAAAGTAACACAAATGTGCAGTTTAGGACTTCAGATATGGATGAAAATGAGTTAAAACTGTTTTTTATTTCACTGTGTAGTAAAAGTATATGAAGTTAAAAATATGTGATGAAAGAACACATGGACTGAAGGACTGGGAAGTGGGTAATAACGGATTTTTAAGGATGGGCAAAGTCAACATATTTCAAATACAGAAAAGTGGGTAGGTAGAGATTCATGCCTCCCAAACCAAACACCAAATGCAACAAAGTATTGAAATAAAACTTGACGGCTTTAATAATAAGAAATCAATGTGAGCGATTTCATTTAATACAATATAAACTTCATCAGACAACTAAGTAAAAACCATACAAGGTTTAAATAGTGCATGCCCTTGCATAATTGGATAAAAAAATCCTGACATCATCACAAAAAGTTTAACCCTTCTAGCCCAAGAAAAGTTAATAACAATGAATTAAACAATGTGTTAAAAATGTGTATGTACACATACACATGTGATTAATAGAAATTTGGACATTATTAGCTAACATTTATTCACTTTTCCACAATTTTATTTCTTTCCAAAGTTTTGAGCTGTAACACAGGTGTAATAGAGGTAATTTCATTAATGCCTGGCCACTTATGTGCTCTCAATAAAATCTGCCATTTCAATTCTTTTAGTTCTAAATAGAGACCCCAGGGTCTCTTATCATCCATGACTACGTGATCAATAGCCATGAAAGAAAAATTATGGTCATTGTTAATGCTGATATGTCTGGCCAAGGCGTTGTTTAAATTGTTCTTCCTAATAGCATACATGTGCTCATAAATTCTTTGGCTAAATTTCCTCTCTGTTTTGCCCATGTAAAACACAGGACATAGATCACAGATAGCCACATATACGAGTGCTTTGGAAGAACAATTATATTTGCCTTTGATTTTATATTTAACAGCATTAATTTCAAAAGAATTACCCATCTTTACTTTGTGACACCAGTGGCAGGAACCGTATTTAAAAGTGACTGAATGTAGATGATTAACCGGCTGATATCTACTCTTTAAAAGGTCGTTTAAGTTCCTGCCTTTTCTGTATGTTAAACAAGGTCCATCTCCTACACAAACCCTGATATCTACATCCTCCATAAGAATGTGCCAGTTTTTCCAGAAGATCATCTTCAACATATCTGAATCTGGATTTTAAGTAGTTGTGAGGGATCTTAAAAAAGGTTCTCTGTTACTATTGTGCATATGATAATCTAAAGAAATATTTTGTGTAGAAGTAAAAATTGGTACTTCTTTTTCTTGATGATTGATGTCTTCCCTTGACGGAAGGTTGATAATCAGGCCAGCTGATGTAGTGTTGGATGGGTTACGTTGGCTAGCAGACTGATGTTCATCAACCAAAGTAAAGCCCACTATAGGTTTAAAATGTCCAGACTGTCTTTTCCTAATAACGTCTTTGTGTATTCTAATAATTAAATCTATAGGATAAGCTCTTTTCAAAAACATGTTTTTCAGATTATTGCATTCCAACTCAAAGTCCTCATCTCTCGAACAGCTCTTACCATTTGGCCTTTAACGACTGACCATTTCTGGTGCTCAGGATGGGAACTGCTATAATGAAGAAATGAGTTGGAATACATCTTTTTCCTATTAATGGTAGTAGCATGCATACTATTGCTTACGTCTTTGAAAAGGTGGGCATCCAAATAATCCATGTATTGACTATCTACTACCCAAGTGAAGTGTAAGAAAGAAGTAGTGGTGTTAATATAATGTAAAAGAATCTAACTGTTCCTGGGGGCCACCCATATCAAACTGATATCATCTTGGTATCTGCAGTACATTTTGATGTGAGGATGGTATAATGACTGAAATACAAACTTTTTCTCCCAGTGTGCCATAACCGCATTAGCAAACGCCCCTCCGCATGCTAAACCCATGGCAACACCAGTTAATTGAAGGTAATAATTACCATCAAATGAGAAAAAGGTGTTGAGCAATACTATTTCCAGCAACTCTAAGATGAGATTGATTTTCTCTTGGTGAATTCTGTATTCTAGCAAAATTTCATTGACCTAATCTAAACCAACTGTTTGTGGGATGACAGTGTACAAGTCCTTTACATCAACTGTAACCAATAGGTCATTTTTGTCGAAAACCAGATTAACATGTTGTAAGAAAGTCCAAGAATCCTTGCAGATCTGGGTTTCTCTTATTAACAGTTTTTTCAGTTTGTAATCTATGTACTGGGCACATGCTGATGTAATAGAGTCTCTTCCATCTACTAACAGCCTCATGGGGGGGGGGGTCAATGAGGCCCTTGTGGTTTAGGTATGCTGAAAAACACTGGGATCCTTGGGGTAATGATGTTTAAGTAATTGTACAATGAAATGCCTATTCTCCTTTCTATAAACATATCATTTAATTGTCCTGAAATTCTCCTATAGGCCCCATTCAATTCATTGAGAGAGACTTCTTTGTAGTTGTCACTATTAAGCATGCTCTGCAGTTTTTGAGTGTAAGTTGCCATGTCCATAATCACAACCCCCCACCTTTATCATAATCCTTATAGCCTGTCTTTGTAATGATTTCAAACAATTATGTTCTAATTCACTGATGTTAAGAGTCATCATGCGTAGCTAATTTTTTGTATTTCTGCAGATTATATAAATCTAGTTCGCAAAGCTTCTTATAGACAGCTAACCTAGGATGTAACGGGGGATTGTAAGTGGAACTGATCTTAAAAATGTGCCTATTCATATTCATATCTGAACTCCCATGTATTAACTGTAGGTTCAGCTTTCTTAAATAGATTTTTAAGTCAATAATTGTGTCAACTACATTGAATTTTTTGGTAGGTATGAATGTCATTCCGTTTGAAAGGAAATCTACTGTTGTTTCATCAATACCTAGTGCAGTATAGTTATACACAGCAAAATATTTTTTTCTGTTGAAAACTACGTTGCATGGAAAATCATTAATATTGCACCTAGAACAGTTCAAAAACTATTCTTGATTTACAGAATAATCAACAATATGATCACTAAATAATATATCAGATTGTACGATTAAGTTCTCCAGTTCCTCGTTTTGGGCCTGGCCCCCTGAAACCCCTGGTCATGACAAGCCGCCTGGGGTTGTGGTTTTCTAGTGTTGTTGTTGCCTCTTGTCCTTATCCTTTCACTTCTCCTTAGTTCAGGAGAGTCTCTGTCATAATTGGCATAAAAAATCTTGATTAACATCTTCTTCTTGGATAGTCTCGCTAACTGGTATATGGTTAATATTGTTAAATGTGTTTCTAGTAGACCTGTTAATGTCTGGGGGTTTAGGGTATGCTGTGCCATTGGTATAGTCATTGATGTCCCTGTCAATTTTCAATTCAAATTCATATTTTAATACTTTGTTGCGTTTGGTGTTTGGTTTGGGAGGCACCAGTCTCTACCTACCCACTTTTCTGCAGTTGGATTCATTCGTTCGTGGTTTGCTATGGCTTCAGGTAGTGATTTGGACACCTCGCAACCACTTTCAGTCTCAACACAAAATGACTCAAATTTGGATTTATGTCAGTGAACTGGATAAAAGCCATATCTCTTGCTACATGCCTTTTTTCTGATCACCTTTGGATATAATCCTGTTACACTGATGTGATGTTTGTACAAAAAATCTGCTGCAAGCAGTGAGTTTACAATACTGCGACAGTTGTAGATTGCTAGATTAGCATTCAATTTTCTAGACAGACTGGGAAATGTGAGTAGGCACTAACCGTATCTAGTACCCAGTTACTTTTATAATGCCTGACTAGACCAGCAGATCAACACTTAATAACTAAAACCCACAATTTGTCTCAGTCTGCTCAGCTATGGTCATGAGTAATATCAATAACAAATCAAGACTTAGAATCTATTATCACATGTTAATGGTTTGGCCTTATTAAAACAATGCTTCCAATCACTTCAGAGCCGGGAGGTTGTGCTTATACAATATGAATCACCTAATCAGATGTCTGCTTAATTTACTCTAGCCCCGTGCTATTAGTGCTAACCATTTCTGGTACTTAATGCTGCTGAAATCCACTCCTGGCTTTAAATATTTCAGGAATCCTTTTCTTTCATAACTGACAAATAATTCTTGGTTATCCTCTCTGCCTGCTTATTCCCATCCTCATACTTTTACCATGCTGTAGTGGAATGGTACAGGCTCAAACCTTGGATAATATACTATTTAATCTTATGCAATGGTCTTTATTCACATAATTCTCATTTTCGTTTTGTTCCTGGTATGCTGAGTCAGCTTAGCCTTCAGCAATATTGGCACTCCAGCTTCTTCTTCTTCTTTCAGCTTTTCCCAGTTAGGGGTCACCACAGTGGATCACCTGTCCGCTCATGATTGGCACTGGAGTTTTTATGGTGTCAAGTTGCCAGCCCGGCACCCAACCTTCCACAGAAGGTACATATTCACACCTAGGGCCAATTTAGAGTGTCCAATTCACCTACATCATGTCTTTGGGATGTGGGAGGAAACTCGGGCACCCAGAGGAAACCCATGTGACCACAGGGAGGACATGCAGACTCCGCACAGAAGGCACCCCAGCCGAGAACTGAATCAGAGAACCTCTTGCTGTGAGGCGGCAATGCTAACCGCTGGGCCATCGCAGCTGCCCAGTATTGGTACTACATCATACTTTATGAAAGATAATACAATGCTGCAGATCACTCTAGTAACAAGCCTAATGTTAGAACTTCAACACACTTGCCTTTCCAATCACACTATTTTTTTCTGGAAAAGGCAGTTAGAACAGAGTATTCAAGCTATGATCTGCTAATGAGATGCTCCCAATAGTCATGGCTGCAAGGTTTGATTCCTTTTACCTTCAAGACTGCAAATAAGAGAAAGTCACTTAATCAGACAGTGCTCCTAGGCCTCACTTGAAAAGGGACACTTTGTTAAGCAGGTTTCCCTTTTAATAAATAGCTAAAATTAAAAAAAAAATCACAGATGATTCAAACATAACAATATAATACTTTTATTGTCCAGAAAATACATGTTGATGCAAATTCTGTTTTATTAATTTTCAAATGAATTACAGTAACATTTAAAAGATATCCCTAGTTTGGGTCTTTGCCCCCCCCCCCATTATTTTTGGATGTGTTCTGATTTCTTGATAAAAGAAGAGGAGAGGAATGCCTGACCGCCATTGTATGCAGAAAAGATGTGTGCTTTGGTGAAGGAAAAAGGCTCATATGTTGTTACTAGGATAAGGACCATTAGGGCTGTTACAAACCTAGCTGTATACTCCAAACCATTTGGGCCCAAGTATCATGGGCTTCTATATGGGGGGCATATTAGTAGGAAGGTAACTAAGGATTTGTAGGGGGGGGGTGTTACTTAGGATAACACTTTTGTTATTGACAGCCTCTATGATTAAGAGAATGGGGGTTAGGGGAACTTACGGTTTCCAATCCATTTGTTTAAAGAAGGGCTGGGATGACCTGTGTTTTACATGGGTGGGGAGCCTGTTCCACAGTGCAGGGATCCTTCACCCCATAAACTGAAGTGCTTTACTGTACTTTGTGAGGGTGAGAGGGCAGAGTGGGAGGGTAGAATTTGCAATTGGTGGCTCTTATATCTGTCAGCTGTCTCTGACTTTCTGGAACATCCCTAATTTTGTCATATTTCTGCCCTGAATGTTATACATTTTTGATTTGCTGGTAAATCACTAAGGATTACAGTCAGTCAATGACAACTCCATACTTTTAGATAATGTATGTTGATGTACATCTTGTTAAGCAAAGTCATGCATGACACATTGGTCTTTTCATTTGTTTTCAGAATGCAGTGGCAATGTTACTCCCCTCTGGCTATTCAGTGCCTACAGATTACTGAGATGGACTGCTTTTACTGTCTGTGTTTGTATATGTGCATGGTGTGTGTGTGTGTGTGTGTGTGTGTGTGTGTGTGTGTGTGTGTGTGTGTGTGTGTGTGTGTGTGTGTGTGTGTGTATGAGATGTGTGTGTGTGTGTGTGTGTGTGTGTGTGTGTGTGTGTGTGTGTGTGCGTGTTTGTGTGCGTGCGTGATGTGTGTGTGTGTGTGTGTGTGTATGCATGTTTGTGTATGTGTGTGTGTGTGTGTGTGTGTGTGTGTGTGTGTGCGCATGCATATATATGTGTGTGTGTGTGTGTGTGTGTGTGTGTGTGTGTGTGTGCGTGCATTTGTATGCGTTTTTAGTGAGAAGAATGTTGATGTAGACAGTGCACCTGCAGTCAGAGGCACTATTTATTTGTTGAATCACCTTTTTTATACTCTCTGTCAGATTTACTTAGCAGAATGTCCTAATGTTGTATCACATGAGGTCTGTTTTTCGTGAAATGTGTAGTTTTTTTAGAAATTGTTGAGGGGTGCAGTCAGTAAATAATAATCATTTGATTTTCAGATATGTCTTTCACAAATACATGTTAATGGAAAACCTCTTCTACCAACTTTCAAGTATATGCAATATTTACAATGTATCCCTAATTTTGGGTCTTTGTCCTCCCATTATTTTGGGCTTTGTCCCTCATTCTTTGGCTAAAATTTATTTTTATGTATTTTTATTTATTTACATTTGTTAACCAGGTAGTGTCTGACTGGGTTGAAAAAAACCCCGTTTTCAGTGGAGACACGGGAAGAAAAGCTCCACAACAAAAAGAACATTATTAAGGTACAAACAGTAAACGTAGTTTAAGTAGTACATTGCTAACAATATGTAAATGAGCTTAACAAAAATATTATAGAAAAATATAATAACAGAATACAATATAAACATGCATGTTTTTTTTTTTTTTTTACAATATATATGAGGTACATAAGTCATGTAGCTTTACAAGGTGAGTCACTTCTGAAAGACCAAAACTGGTCATGCAGTTTTACAAGTTAGGTCATCTGACTCAAATTAGTTGCTATATTTTTTGAGTCAGATGCACAAAGCTTTTAGGAGTGCAAGTCGAAGCAGCATTGTTTTGATATTAAAGGAGAAAAAAAGGTTGTGTGTTGAGGAAAATAAATTATTAAAAAGTAACTGGTTTTATTTGGTATGTTTGTTGCGTGGGGGAATCTGGCATAATTCATTGGTACATATGTGTACATGCATAGATTGCATATTTGAGAGACAGAATTATTTCTGCTTTTCCTGTGCGTAAAAGTACAAGTGTGTGTGTGTGTGTGTGTGTGTGTGTGTGTGTGTGTGTGTGTGTGTGTGAATCTATGCATAATTCATTGATAATTGTGTATGTGTACTGTACACAGATTGCACATTTGAGTGAGAATTATTTCTACCTTATCTGTGAGTGTGAGCACAAGTAATTATTGAAGATTATACAACTATCTCCTCATTAATATTCCAAAACATGCACGCTGATTGGTCAGCGTGCACATTGTAAATCAGACTTGTACTAATGGAAAAAGGTCCGGTCGCCCAGACTTTTTCCATTAGTATATGTCTTTTTTTACAGCAATGGAGAACGGAGGATCTCCGTTGCTGTTTAGACACTGTCTCGCTATGTTAAAGGAGTTTAACATAACGAGACGGCTTTAAAAAAAGCAATGGAGATTCTCCATTGCTTTTTTTAAAGCTGTCTCACTATGTTAAACTACTTTAACATAGCGAGACACTTTGTAAAAAGCAACGGAGATCTTGCTTTCTCCATTGCTTCCACCCACAGCTCTGATGTACTGCGTAAGCATATGCATGCACAGTACATCAGAACTGCCGCAGAATACCAGACAGCTGCGGAAGGGCAGCAAGGAGGCAGTATACAATGCCATTATTTAAGAAAAGTAAGTATTTTTTTTTTCTTAAATAATGTCATTGTATAATAGCAATAACCCACTTCTGGGTGTGGGTAATGCTGGATTTTGGATGCTTCGCCCTCGTGACCAAACCACACCAACCGTGAGTAAATCCAACATTATCCACACCCAGGCATGGGTTATTGTTAGAGTAACCCGCTTTATTTGATTTGTGTGTGTGGGGGGGGGGTGTCGTATCTGTACAGAATTTATTGATTGGTGTGTATGTGTTGGTAAATGTACATATGGCTTATCTTGTTTGTTTGTTTGTGTCTTTCGGCTTTTCCTGGTTAGGGGTCGCCACAGCGGACCTCCAGTCTGCTAATGATTGGCAGTAGAGTTTTACGTGCTGGCTTGCCGGGCCTAACGCACAACCTTCAATGAAGGAACGCCCATATCTATTCTTTATATTTTAACTTTCCCCACATTTTTGTGAGTTTGTGTGTGTGTGTGTGTCTTTGTATGATTTATTCTCATAGCTAGTTTGACTATTACTGATTTGTTTGTCTTTAACAGATAATTATGTTAATTAGGATGATGTCACTGAATTAGTTTATTTAAGTGACTCTGTTTTTTACTGAAAGTTTTAAACCTGATTAAGCATGTTGCATAAAACTGTTGAGCTAGTTGATCTGAAGTTGATATTTTAAATCTATGAAGTACCTGGACATTTTTTGAGAAATTCTTTCTGCTTTGTTAGTTAATTTTAATTGGATATTCATAACATTTCTAAGAAATTGTTCCATTTTTATAATGTCATAGTGACTGCTTTTCTAGGAAAACCTGCATCAGATATCCATGGGTTGTGGACATCCCCCTTCCCCACGTAGTTTAGGATGATGCCAGTTTGAAATACAAATCTCTAGTAAATGTCACCATTTAAATAACAATCTTGTCTTTGATGGCTAGCAAATTAATTTAAATGCATGACACAATCTAAAAGTACATATTTAAAATAAAACTATGCGAGATGACACATGTATAAGTGAATCTATGCCTTTTAAGGGAGGTTACAGAAGATACGCCTAAGGATATGTACATTTATTAGAAGCTCAGAAAACTGGTAAGGCCCATAATTTGCATGTTTGATACACTCAGGTTTTGTTTTTATACTACACCAAAATTAGAATGGCAGCATAAAATAAACTTCAACTGTAAGTGTCACTATATGGTTTTAATTTAATAAGGCTCGCCACACAAACTAAAAGGAACATTTTCTTGGAAATGGTGATACCATTAATGAAGGTGTGCTGGCATGAGTGACTGGCCTTCTGTCATCTAAAGCAGTCTTTTCCAGCATTATTGCCTTCTTTTGGAAATGTACATTTATGACATCAACATGCTTCTGGTATTACCACCATAAGTGGGCATATTGTGAGTTATGGAAAAGCTTAACCCCTGAAACTTTCTGGAAACAGAAGTAGAATGCATCGTGAATGCACTAGATGCCATACAATACATTAGTCTAATGGTTCAGTTGCTTGTCATGTAATACAAAGTACAGTTGCATAAATAAACTTATAACAGTGCATGTTTAAATGATCACTGTTACAGTAGCCTTAGCTATATAGGTTATATAACAGCTGGCCAGCTTCTAAACCTTAGACCACCTACCATGCTGAACTGTTTAAAAGAACAGATTTGGGCACCAAGCCCTTCAGAGCTTTCATACCAACAGAGAGAGGGAGGCTGAGCCATGAAAGGACAATGCTAGGAACAACAAAAAATAAATGCCTACACCTTGGCATAAACAATACACCAAAAATCAAGGGGGATAGAGGGAGCGGCTACTGCAGCAATGATCATTCAAACATCTGCAGTTATGGCATGTTTACATACACAACTGTACTATGTTCATCATAATGATCACTGTTGCAGTAGCCTTACCTATATGGGTAGATCCATTTGGAAGGTGGAAAGAGAAGAGAAGAGTTTAGGAGCCCCTGGGGAATGGTCCTAGCAAAGCCTGATCTAGACCTAAAGATGAAATCAAGCTTATAGTGCTTTGCAAAAGTATGTACAGAGGACCAAACTGCAGCTACTAGAATACTTCTAGATCCATCCTTTACCAAAAATCCATAGATGAAGTCAAGGCCCTGATAGTGTTGCATCAACCCTGCCTGGAATCATTTTGTTGTGGTGAGTAAACAAAAGGTAATAGCCTCAGACAACCATTTGTAAATAGCCTGATTTGACACAGGTTGTCCCTTCGTCTTACAAGACATGAACAATTGATCCCAAGATTTGAAAGATTTAGTTCTGTCAGGATAGTGCCTGAGTTGTCTGTGGATGTCCAAGGTATTGATTACCCTGTCTTCACCATTTTTAGGCTCAGGAAAGAAAACAGGGAGATGGATAGTTTGGGTTAAAGTAAATTCAGATACTGCTTTAGGCAAAAAAGAATTAGTTCTCAGACACAACCTGTCTCTGTAGAAAATGAGGTAGGATTAACTCAGCATAAGAGCTTGCAACTCAGATACCCTTTTTGCATCAGTCAGAGCGATCAGTAAAACTGTTTTCCATCTTAGGAACCTCAAGACAGCCACTTAGCTGGTTCAAATGGAGAAAGTGTTAGCTTCTCCAATGCAAAATAAAAATCCCAAGGAAGAGCCACTAGTTTTCCTGGAGACCTCTTAAGTAAAACCCCTGTCAAAGACATTTTGACATGAAAATACATTTAAAGAGAAAGATCCATGTGTAGACATGCTCAAATGGCTGATAAATTAACCTTAATGGAGGAGTAAAAAGACCATAAGATTGTAAATGAAGCAGATATAAAGCTAGAACTAACCCTGAATGGGTGCTGGTTATGTTGTTAGCACCATCAAGAAAACCTTTTCCATTTACTAATATATGATTTCCTAGTAGCAGGCCTTCTTGCCTCCATTAGTACCTACTGCATGATCTCAGTAAACAAATTCTTAAAGGGAATTAAGACCCTATCATCATGGCAGTCAATTTAAGTTGATTGGGACTTGGGTGTATCAAACACCCATTCTTTTATAAGTAGAACCAGTTTGTGAGGAAGTTTATAGATATTTCCCCTGTCCATTTCCAAAAGAAGGGAGAAACATGGTTGCCTGGGCCAGAAGGGAGCCACCACGATGACCTTATGTGATTCCTTCTGAATCTTCAGAAGTAACTTGGATATCAGTTGAAAGGACAGAAAAGCACACAGGAACATTTCTGTCCGAGGAAAAGAAAAGGTATCTGTCTTCTATACTATATTACTATATTATATATACTATAGTATTGTCCACTTGCTTGTTAATGTACCATTTGACTATGGTATTGTCCCCATTGCTTGTTAATGTACCATTTGACTGTGGTATTGTCCTCACTGCTTGTTAATGTACTACATGACTCTGGTATTATCTCACGTTTGTTAATGTTGCTTGGTAATGTACCACATGACTATAGTATTGTCCACTTGCTTGTTAATGTTCTTACGTGACTGTAGTATTATCTCACGTGCTTGGTAATGTACCATATGACTGTGGTATTGTCCCCATTGCTTGTTAATGTACTACATGACTGTGGTATTATCTCATGTGCTTGTTAATGTACCGTTTGACTATGGTATTGTCCCCATTGCTTGTTAATGTACCATTTGACTGTGGTATTGTCCTCACTGCTTGTTAATGTACTACATGACTCTGGTATTATCTCACATTTTTGTTAATGTACCATTTGACTGTGGTATTGTCCCCATTGCTTGGTAATGTACCACATGACTGTAGTATTATCCACTTGCTTGTTAATGTACCATTTGACTGTGGTATTGTCCCATTGCTTGGTAATGTACCATTTGACTGTGGTATTGTCCCCATTGCTTGGTAATGTACCTCATGACTGTAGTATTATCCACTTGCTTGTTAATGTACCATATGACTGTGGTATTGTCCCCATTGCTTGTTAATGTACTACATGACTGTGGTATTATCTCATGTGCTTGTTAATGTACCGTTTGACTATGGTATTGTCCCCATTGCTTGTTAATGTACCATTTGACTGTGGCATTGTTCCCATTGCTTGGTAATGTACCACATGACTATAGTATTGTCCACTTGCTTGTTAATGTAGCATTTGACTGTGGTATTGTCCCCATTACTTGTTAATGTTCTTACGTGACTGTGGTATTATCTCACGTGCTTGTTAATGTACCATCGAACTATGGTATTGTCCTCATTGTTTGTTAATGTACTACATGACTGTGGTATTATCTCATGTGCTTGTTAATGTACCGTTTGACTATGGTATTGTCCCCATTGCTTGTTAATGTACCATCTGACTGTGGTATTGTCCCCATTGTTTGTTAATGTACTACATGACTGTGGTATTATCTCATGTGCTTGTTAATGTACCGTTTGACTATGGTATTGTCCCCATTGCTTGTTAATGTACCATTTGACTGTGGCATTGTTCCCATTGCTTGGTAATGTACCACATGACTATAGTATTGTCCACTTGCTTGTTAATGTAGCATTTGACTGTGGTATTGTCCCCATTACTTGTTAATGTTCTTACGTGACTGTGGTATTATCTGACGTGCTTGTTAATGTACCATCGAACTATGGTATTGTCCCCATTGTTTGTTAATGTACTACATGACTGTGGTATTATCTCATGTGCTTGTTAATGTACTGTTTGACTATGGTATTGTCCCCATTGCTTGTTAATGTACTACATGACTATGGTATTGTTCCCATTGCTTGTTTAATGTACCATTTGACTGTGGTATTGTCCTCACTGCTTGCTAATGTACTACATGACTGTGGTATTATCTCATTTGCTTGTTAATGTGCCATTTGACTGCGGTATTATCCCCATTGCTTGGTAATGTACTATGTGACTATAGTATTGTCTACTTGCTTGTTAATTTACCATTTGACTGTGGTATTGTCCCCATTGCTTGTTAATGTACTACATGACTGTGGTAGTGTCCCCATTGCTTGTTAATATACCATTTGACTGTGGTATTGTCCCCACTGCTTGTTAATGTACTACATGACTGTGGTATTGTCCCCATTACTTGTTACTGTACTTACATGACTGTGGTATTATTGCACTTGCTTGTTAATGTACCATTTGACTGTGGTATTGTCCCCATTGCTTGGTAATGTTCCACATGACTACAGTATTGTCCACTTGCTTGTTAATGTACCATTTGACTGTGGTATTGTCCCCATTGCTTGGTAATGTACCACGTGGCTATAGTATTGCCCACTTGCTTGTTAATGTACTGTTTGACTGTAGTATTGCCCCATTGCTTGGTAATGTACCACATGACTATAGTATTGTCCACTTGCTTGTTAATGTACCATTTGACTGTGGTATTGTCCCCTTTGCTTGTATTAAGTTGACTGTAGCATTGTCTGTAAGAACTTGAAGAGGACCCAAGGACCAAAGATGATTCAGAGAGTTTAATGTCCTTTATCAAGTCAAGCATTTCTTTTATATTTATGCATCTGTCCTTGGTATCCCATACTCCTTGCACTTTTATCCCTCCTGAAATTGCACCCTAAACAACTGAGGTATCTGTGGTGACTTACTGCTTTGGAACAGGGAAGGAGAAGAGGACACTTGGATTTAAGGATGTTTGCTTTCTCTACCAAGTTATTTCTCTTGTGACAAACCCCAGCACTGAGATTTGAAATGATAAAGGGTGTTAGTGCTGGGACCAATAAGACTTCAGATACCATTGTGTTTTTCTCACATGGAGTTTGTGAGGAAGTTTCTAGATATTTCCCCTGTCCATTTCCAAAAGAAGGGAGAAACATGGTTGCCTGGGCCAGAAGGGAGCCACCATGATGACCTTATGTGATTCCTTCTGAATCTTCAGAAGTAACTTGGATATCAGTTGAAAGGACAGAAAAGCACACAGGAACATTTCTGTCTGAGGATAAGAAAAGGTATCTGTCTTCCAGGCCTTCTTGCATTGAATCCTGGAGAAGAATTTTGCTAGCTGATTGTTCAGAGTGGAGGAAAATAGGTCTACTTGAACTCTCTAGAGCTGGATCTAATTTTGGAATCCGTCCAAGCTAGTTTACATATGCGAGGGTCTGTCTTTCTCCTAGTCAGCTTGTCTGTCACATGGTTTTGCTCTGATTGAATGTAGGATTCCTGTAGAGAGAGATTGTGCTGTGAAGCTATATCTCAAACTGACATGGCTAGTATGTAAAAGGTAGAACAACTTAGTTCCCCATTGCTCGTTAATGTACCATTTGACTGTGGTATTGTCCCCATTGCTTGGTAATGTACTATTTGACTGTGGTATTGTCCCCATTGCTTGGTAATGTACTATTTGACTGTGGTATTGTCCCCATTGCTTGTTAATGTACCATTTGACTGTGGTATTGTCCCCATTGCTTGGTAATGTACCATTTGACTATAGTATTGTCCACTTGCTTGTTAATTTACCATTTGACTGCGGTATTGTCCCCATTGCTTGGTAATGTACCATTTGACTGGGGCATTGTCCCCACTTGCTTGTTAATGTACCATTTGACTGTGGTATTGTCCCCATTGCTTGGTAATGTACCATTTGACTGTGGTATTATCCTCACTGCTTACTAATGTACTACATGACTGTGGTATTATCTCATTTGCTTGTTAATGTACCATTTGACTGCGGTATTGTCCCCATTGCTTGGTAATGTACCATGTGACTATAGTATTGTCCACTTGCTTGTTAATTTACCATTTGACTGTGGTATTGTCCCCATTAATTGTTAATGCACCATTTGACTGCGATATTGTCCCCATTGCTTGGTAATGTACCATGTGACTATAGTATTGTCCACTTGCTTGTTAATTTACCATTTGACTGTGGTATTGTCCCCATTGCTTGGTAATGTACTACATGACTATGGTATTGTCCCCATTACTTGTTAATGTACTTACATGACTGTGGTATTACTGCACTTGCTTGTTAATGTACCATTTGACTGTGGTATTGTCCCCATTGCTTGGTAATGTACCATTTGACTATAGTATTGTCCACTTGCTTGTTAATGTACCATTTGACTGTGGTATTGTCCCCATTGCTTGGTAATGTGCCATTTGACTATAGTATTGTCCACTTGCTTGTTAATGTACCATTTGACTGTGGTATTGTCCCCATTGCTTGGTAATGTACCAAATGACTATGGTATTGTCCAATTGCTTGTTAATTTACCATTTGACTGTGGTATTGTCCCCATTGCTTGTTAATTTACAATTTGACTGCTGTATTGTCCCCATTGCTTGGTAATGTACCATCTGACTATAGTGTTGTCCACTTGCTTGTTAAAGTACCGTTTGACTGTAGTATTACCCCATTGCTTGGTAATGTACCATTTGACTATAGTATTGTCCACTTGCTTGTTAATGTACCATTTGACTGTGGCATTGTCCCCACTTGCTTGTTAATGTACCATTTGACTGTGGCATTGTCCCAACTTGCTTTTTAATGTACCATTTGACTGAGGCATTTTCCCCACTTGTTTGTTAATGTACCATTTGACTGTGGTATTGTCCCCATTACTTGTTTAATGTACCATTTGACTGTGGTATTGTCCTCACTGCTTGTTAATGTACTACAAGACTGTGGCATTATCTCATTTGCTTGTTAATATACCATTTGACTGTGGTATTGTCCCCATTGCTTGTTAATGTACTACATGACTGTGGCATTATCTCATTTGCTTGTTAATATACCATTTGACTGTGGTATTGTCCCCATTGCTTGGTAATGTACAATTTGACTATGGTATTGTCCACTTACTTGTTAATGTACCATTTGACTGTGGTATTGTCCCCATTGCTTGTTAATGTACCATTTGACTGTGGTATTGTCCTCACTGCTTGTTAATGTACTACATGACTCTGGTATTATCTCACATTTTTGTTAATGTACCATTTGACTGTGGTATTGCCCCCATTGCTTGGTAATGTACCACATGACTGTAGTATTATCCACTTGCTTGTTAATGTAACATTTGACTGTGGTATTGTCCCCATTGCTTGGTAATGAACCACATGACTATAGTATTGTCCACTTGCTTGTTAATGTAGCATTTGACTGTGGTATTGTCCCCATTACTTGTTAATGTTCTTACGTAACTGTGGTATTATCTCACGTGCTTGTTAATGTACCATATGACTGTGGTATTGTCCCCATTGCTTGTTAATGTACTACATGACTGTGGTATTATCTCATGTGCTTGTTAATGTACTGTTTGACTATGGTATTGTCCCCATTGCTTGTTAATGTACCATTTGACTGTGGTATTGTCCTCACTGCTTGTTAATGTACTACATGACTCTGGTATTATCTCACGTGTTTGTTAATGTACCATTTGACTGTGGTATTGTCCCCATTGCTTGGTAATGTACCACATGACTATAGTATTATCCACTTGCTTGTTAATGTACCATTTGACTGTGGTATTGTCCCCATTGCTTGGTAATGTGCCACATGACTATAGTATTGTCCACTTGCTTGTTAATGTAGCATTTGACTGTGGTATTGTCCCCATTACTTGTTAATGTTCTTACGTGGCTCTGGTATTATCTCACGTGCTTGTTAATGTACCATCTGACTGTGGTATTGTCCCCATTGCTTGTTAATGTACTACATGACTGTGGTATTATCTCATGTGCTTGTTAATGTACCGTTTGACTATGGTATTGTCCCCATTGCTTGTTAATGTACCATTTGACTGTGGCATTGTCCCCATTGCTTGGTAATGTACCATTTGACTATAGTATTGTCCACTTGCTTGTTAATTTACCATTTGACTGCGGTATTGTCCCCATTGCTTGGTAATGTACCATTTGACTGTGGCATTGTCCCCACTTGCTTGTTAATGTACCATTTGACTGTGGTATTGTCCCCATTGCTTGGTAATGTACCATTTGACTGTGGTATTATCCTCACTGCTTGCTAATGTACTACATGACTGTGGTATTATCTTATTTGCTTGTTAATGTACCATTTGACTGTGGTATTGTCCCCATTGCTTGTTAATGTACCATGTGACTATAGTATTGTCCACTTGCTTGTTAATTTACCATTTGACTGTGGTATTGTCCCCATTGCTTGTTAATGTACCATTTGACTGCGGTATTGTCCCCATTGCTTGGTAATGTACCATGTGACTATAGTATTGCCCACTTGCTTGTTAATTTACCATTTGACTGTGGTATTGTCCCCATTGCTTGGTAATGTACTACATGACTGTGGTATTGTCCCCATTACTTGTTAATGTACTTACATGACTGTGGTATTACTGCACTTGCTTGTTAATGTACCATTTGACTGTGGTATTGTCCCCATTGCTTGGTAATGTACCATTTGACTATAGTATTGTCCACTTGCTTGTTAATGCACCATTTGACTGTGGTATTGTCCCCATTGCTTGGTAATGTGCCATTTGACTATAGTATTGTCCACTTGCTTGTTAATGTACCATTTGACTGTGGTATTGTCCCCATTGCTTGGTAATGTACCAAATGACTATAGTATTGTCCAATTGCTTGTTAATTTACCATTTGACTGTGGTATTGTCTCCATTGCTTGTTAATTTACAATTTGACTGCTGTATTGTCCCCATTGCTTGGTAATGTACCATCTGACTATAGTGTTTTCCACTTGCTTGTTAATGTACCGTTTGACTGTAGTATTGCCCCATTGCTTGGTAATGTACCATTTGAGTATAGTATTGTCCACTTGCTTCTTAATGTACCATTTGACTGTGGTGTTGTCCCCACTTGCTTGTTAATGTACCATTTGACTGTGGCATTGTCCCCACTTGCTTTTTAATGTACCATTTGACTGTGGCATTGTCCCCACTTGTTTGTTAATGTACCATTTGACTGTGGTATTGTCCCCATTACTTGTTTAATGTACCATTTGACTGTGGTATTGTCCTCACTGCTTGTTAATGTACTACATGACTGTGGCATTATCTCATTTGCTTGTTAATATACCATTTGACTGTGGTATTGTCCCCATTGCTTGGTAATGTACCACGTGACTATAGTATTGTCCACTTGCTTGTAAATGTACTGTTTGACTGTAGTATTGCCCCATTGCTTGGTAATGTACCACATGACTATAGTATTGTCCACTTGCTTGTTAATGTACCATTTGACTGTGGTATTGTCCCCTTTGCTTGTATTAAGTTGACTGCAGCATTGTCTGTAAGAACTTGAAGAGGACCCAAGGACCAAAGATGATTCAGAGAGTTTAATGTCCTTTATCAAGTCAAGCATTTCTTTTATATTTATGTTCTTGCATCTGTCCTTGATATCCCATACACCTTGCACTTTTATCCCTCCTGAAATTGCACCCTAAACAACTGAGGTATCTGTGGTGACTTACTGCTTTGGAACAGGGAAGGAGAAGAGGACACTTGGATTTAAGGATGTTTGCTTTCTCTACCAAGTTATTTCTCTTGTGACAAACTCCAGCACTGAGATTTGAAATGATAAAAGATGTTAGTGCTGGGACCAATAAGACTTCAGATACCATTGTGTTTTTCTCACATGGAGTTTTCACAGGGTATCATGAGAATTACAGAGGCCATGAGACCCAAAATCCTGAGATGTCCACATGCAGTGCCCAAAGTCTGAGTGGAAAACCTTAGAAAAACAATTTAGATATAGGTCTATTTTCCTGTGGAAGAAAAGCTCTTTGAACTGATGTGTCTATCTGACACCCCAGGAATACAATCTGGTGTGAAAGAATAAAAAAAAAAACACTTCTGAATGATCTCTTGGAATCCCAGCTCATTTAAGACATGTCTCACCCAAATGAGAGATAACTGACACTTTGAAAAAGAGTCTGCAGAGATGAGCAAGTCATCTAAATATGGAAACGTGGATACCCTGTGGCCTGTAATGAGCTATAACTAGAGATGGACATTTTGTGAACATTGTTGGTGCCACGGATACTAGTGCAGAGTGTAAGGCAGAGAACCTGGGATTGGAATTAACTAAATGTTTAGCAGCAGTAGGATTAACTAAAGCTATAGCAGCTGGGTAAGCTTAGGAAGATGGTATAAAAACATGAAAGAATGGGAAGGTTTATACATGCTACCTGCCTTTTTAGGGGCAGCTTACTAACTTGTAGGAAAATTGTAAGCAGTAACAGATACATCCTCCAAAACTGACAGAACTCGAAGAATGGATGAAGGTTCTAGAAATTCCTTTTGCAACATCTCACAATTTTGTCTAAGGGTTAGAGAAACCTCAGTGTTCTCCCAGTGAAAACACTGGCAGTTTCTAGAAATAGTCTCAGAGAAAGAGGAAACCCTGACAGTCAGAATCTGAAACTGAACTTTCCTTTGAGTCTAAATCAGAAGACTGAGGAGAAAGACCTCCATCTGTTCCTTCTGCAACATCCTGTTCCTTTTGCAACATCTCATAATTTTGTCTAAGGGTTAGAGAAACCTCAGTGTTCTCCCAGTGAAAACACTGGCAGTTTCTAGAAATAGTCTCAGAGAAAGAGGAAACCCTGACAGTCAGAATCTGAAACTGAACTTTCCTTTGAGTCTAAATCAGAAGACTGAGGAGAAAGACCTCCATCTGTTCCTTCATCTTCCTGTCCAGATTCAGAGTCTTGAATCTCTTCAGGAAAAAGAGTTTCTTTTACCAGTAACTACTATATAAGGATCAATAGCCAGAATTAAATCCTGGACTAGACCTAATAAACTACTCCTGTCTATGGAAATGTGGGGAGGAGTAGATGCATGTTTTGTTTTTGAAAAGAAAAATTGAGGCAACAGTAATATTAAAGGCAGCAGCAGCTTCCCCAGAGATGGGCACAACATTCTGACAAAACATGGAAGCCTCCCCTATTTGCTGTCCCAGGACTGACAAGAGTGACTCTCCCTTGCCCACTGAAAGGACCCCAGGGCTGCAAAGGGCATGGATAACCCCTGGTCCATAGCTGCTTTAGGTGCTACATCAGAGGGATCCCTGTTAAAGATGGGGGTCTAAGGTACAACAGATGGCTACAGCAGAGTCACCCACATGCGGCTGAGGCAAATAGTCAGCCTGCTGTGGTGTTAAAGACTGCTTAGCTATCTCTTTTTGTGGCTGAAAGAAGGAATGACTATGATACTTACAATCTGCTCCGTGGTCAAACTGAAAATAGTGTCAACTTCCCCAGGGAAAACAAGTTGCAAAAGCTGGTAAAATGTAAAAGTCTTTAAAAGTCACTTTTTCACATAAAAATACCGCAACAATCATTTTAAAATACTTTGCCAACCCTTAAAAGTAAAATAAACACAATTTCTCCACAGAAAAATGGTTATCAATTACTTTAAACCAGTATTAAAACTGACAGGAGAAAAGAGAACTCTCATTTAAAAGTGCAATACAGTCTTGATGACAGTCCATTAAAACACACACTCCTACCTTTAAAATAACTATCTTGAACAGGAAAGTGTTATTAAACAAGCATTTTTAAATGGAAGTTTTTTTTCTGCAAAAGGTGCTTATCTGACCAACAAAGGAAACATTCAGTCCAACCATCAAGCCTTGAAAGCCTCAGAGGAGCAAACTCTTTGGCATCAGGGAAGCTCTGAAGGGCTTTGCTCCCAAAATTGTCTTTTGAGCCAGCTCAGCACCAGATGATTGATGATTTCGACATGTGGAAAGTTCCCTGAAGCTTTGTAAGCTGGCCATCTGTTAAATAATACGTGGGATATAACCCTCTCTAAATTTTCAAAAGGTTATTTTGTTCCATTGTCCAACTGCAGCAAGAAACAAAATAAAACAATCAGTCTCTGTAATATGCAGACATTATAAAAACAATGGCGGGGAGGTTTCCTAAAAGAATGCAGGAACCCTTCAGAACAAAGGGCAGTCAAAAAAATCAGAACGAGTTTGTAAGGGCCTTGTCTGAGTCTCATGGCGTCTATGGTTCGCATGATACCTCTGGCAAGATTCCACTTAAGAAAGATACAATGGTATCGGAAGCCACTTTGGTCCTAGTACCAACACCTGTTATCTTTTCAGGTTCCAGTTCTGGGATGTGTGAGAAGAGAAATCACTTGGTGAAGACATCAAGTACCCTGAATCCAGGACTCTTTATCTCCCCTCCTGCTACAAAACATTCAGGCACCACAGTTACCTTGTACTTTGCTAGAGGGATAAAAATGCAAGGTTTCTAGGACAACAAACACAGACACAAGCACATAAATGTAAAGGAGAACAACAGACACAGACACAAGCACATAAATGTAAAGGACAACAATAAATACAGACACAAGCACATAACTGTAAAGGAGGATAAGAAACACAGACACAAGCACATAAATGTAAGGAGGACAACAAACGCAGTCACAAGCACATACATGTAAAGTAGGACAAGAAACACAGACACAAGCACATAAATGTAAAGGAGGACAACAAAGACAGACACAAGCACATAAATATAAAGGAGAACAACAAAGACAGACACAAGCACATACATGTAAAGGAGAACAACAAACAGAGACACAAGCACATACATGTAAAGGAAAACAACAAACAGAGACACAAGCACATACATGTAAAGGAAAACAACAAACACAGACACAAGCACATAAATGTAAAGAAGGACAACAAACACAGACACAAGCACATAAATGTAAAGGAGGACAACAAACACAGACACAAGCACATACATGTAAAGGAGAACAACAAACACAGACACAAGCACATAAATGTAAAGGAGAACAACAAACACAGACACAAGCACATAAATGTAAAGGAGAACAACATAGACAGACACAAGCACATAAATGTAAAGGAGAACAATAAACACAGACACAAGCACATACATGTAAAGGAGAACAACAAACAGACACAAGCACATAAATGTAAAGGAGGACAACAAAGACAGACACAAGCACATAAATGTAAAGAAGAACAACAAACACAGACACAAGCACAAAAATGTAAAGGAGGACAACAAACACAGACACAACCACATAAATGTAAAGAAGGACAACAAACACAGACACAAGCACATAAATTTAAAGGTGGACAACAAAGTCAGACACAAGCACATAAATGTAAAGGAGGACAACAAACACAGACACAAGCACATAAATGTAAAGGAGAACAACAAAGACAGACACAAGCACATAAATGTAAAGGAGAACAACAAACACAGACACAAGCACATAAATGTAAAGGAGAACAACAAACACAGATGCAAGCACATAAATGTAAAGGAGGACAACAAACACAGACACAACCACATAAATGTAAAGGAGGACAACAAACACAGACCCAAGCACATAAATGTAAAGGAGAACAAAGACAGATACAAGCACATAAATGTAAAGGAGGACAACAAACACAGACACAAGCACATAAATGTAAAGGACAACCACAAACACAGACACAAACACATAAATGTAAAGAAGGACAATAAACACAGACACAAGCACATAAATGTAAAGGAGAACAACAAACACAGATGCAAGCACATAAATGTAAAGGTGGACAACAAACACAGACACAAGCATATAAATATAAAGGAGGACAACAAACACAGACACAAGCACACACGTAAAGTAGGACAACAAACACAGACACAAGCACATAAATGTAAAGAAGGACAGCAAACACAGACACAACCACATAAATGTAAAGGAGGACAACAAACACAGACACAAGCACATAAATGTAAACAAGAACAACAAACACAAACACAAGCACATAAATGTAAAGGAGGACAACAAACACAGACACAAGCACATAAATGTAAAGGAGGACAACAAACACAGACACAAGCACATAAATGTAAAGGAGGACATCAAACACAAATACAAGTGCATAAATGTAAAGGAGAACAACAAACACAGGCACAAGCATATAAATATAAAGGAGGACAACAAACACAGACACAAGCACATAAATGTAAAGGAGAACAGCAAAGACAGACACAAGCACATAAATGTAAAGGAGGACAACAACCACAGACTCAACCACATAAATGTAAAGGAGGACAACAAACACAGACACAAGCACATACATGTAAAGGAGGACAACAAAAACAGACACAAGCACATTAATGTAAAAAAGGACAACAAACACAGACACAAGCACATAAATGTAAAGGAGGACAACAAACACAGACACAAGCACATAAATGTAAAGGAGAACAACAAACACAGACACAAGCACATAAATGTAAAGGAGGACAACAAACACAGACACAACCAAATAAATGTAAAGGAGGACAACAAACACAGACCCAAGCACATAAATGTAAAGGAGAACAAAGACAGATACAAGCACATAAATGTAAAGGAGGACAACAAACACAGACACAAGCACATAAATGTAAAGGACAACAACAAACAAAGACACAAACACATAAATGTAAAGAAGGTCAATAAACACAGACACAAGCACATAAATGTAAAGGAGAACAACAAACACAGACGCAAACACATAAATGTAAAAGTGGACAACAAACACAGACACAAGCATATAAATATAAAGGAGGACAACAAACACAGACACAAGCACACACGTAAAGTAGGACAATAAACACAGACACAAGCACATAAATGTAAAGGAGGACAGCAAACACAGACACAACCACATAAATGTAAAGGAGGACAACAAACACAGACACAAGCACATAAATGTAAACAAGAACAGCAAACACAGACACAAGCACATAAATGTAAAGGAGGACAACAAACACAGACACAAGCACATAAATGAAAAGGAGGACAACAAACACAGACACAAGCACATAAATGTAAAGGAGGACAACAAACACAGATACAAGTGCATAAATGTAAAGGAGAACAACAAACACAGGCACAAGCATATAAATATAAAGGAGGACAACAAACACAGACACAAGCACATAAATGTAAAGGAGAACAGCAAAGACAGACACAAGCACATAAATGTAAAGGAGGACAACAACCACAGACTCAACCACATAAATGTAAAGGAGGACAACAAACACAGACACAAGCACATAAATGTAAAGGAGGACAACAAAAACAGACACAAGCACATAAATGTAAAGGAGGACAACAAAGACAGACACAAGCAACTAAATGTAAAGGAGAACAACAAACACAGACACAAGCACATAAATGTAAAGGAGGACAACAAACACAGACACAACCACATAAATGTAAAGAAGGACAACAAACACAGACACAAGCACACAAATGTAAAGGAGAACAACAAAGACAGGTACAAGCACATAAATGTAAAGGAGGACAACAAAGACAGACACAAGCACATAAATGTAAAGGAGGACAACAAACACAGACACAAGTACATACATGTAAAGGAGAACAACAAAGAGACACACAAGCACATAAATGTAAAGGAGAACAACAAAGAAAGACACAAACACATAAATGTAAAGGAGGACAACAAACACAGACACAAGTACATACATGTAAAAGAGAACAACAAAGAGACACACAAGCACATAAATGTAAAGGAGAACAACAAAGAAAGACACAAACACATAAATGTAAAGAAGAACAATAAACACAGACACAAGCACATAAATGTAAAGGTGGACAACAAACACAGACACAAGCATATAAATATAAAGGAGGACAACAAACACAGACACAAGCACACACGTAAAGTAGGACAACAAACACAGACACAAGCACATAAATGTAAAGGAGGACAGCAAACACAGACACAACCACATAAATGTAAAGGAGGACAACAAACACAGACACAAGCACATAAATGTAAACAAGAACAACAAACACAGACACAAGCACATAAATGTAAAGGAGGACAACAAACACAGACACAAGCACATAAATGTAAAGAAGGACAACAAACCTAGGCACAAGCATATAAATATAAAGGAGGACAACAAACACAGACACAAGCACATAAATGTAAAGGACAACAACAAAGACAGACACAAGCACATAAATGTAAAGGAGGACAACAACCACAGACTCAACCACATAAATGTAAAGGAGGACAACAAACACAGACACAAGCACACAAATGTAAAGGAGGACAACAAAAACAGTCAAAAGCACATAAATGTAAAAGAGGACAACAAACACAGACACAAGCACATAAATGTAAAGGAGGACAACAAAGACAGACACAAGCACATAAATGTAAAGGAGAACAACAAACACAGACACAAGCACATAAATGTAAAGGAGGACAACAAACACAGACACAACCACATAAATGTAAAGAAGGACAACAAACACAGACACAAGCACACAAATGTAAAGGAAAACAACAAAGACAGGCACAAGCACATAAATGTAAAGGAGGACAACAAAGACAGACACAAGCACATAAATGTTAAGGAGGACAACAAACACAGACACAAGCACATACATGTAAAGGAGAACAACAAAGAGACACACAAGCACATAAATGTAAAGGAGAACAACAAAGACAGACACAAACACATAAATGTAAAGGAGGACAACAAACACAGACACAAGCACATAAATGTAAAAGACAGCAAACACAGACACAACCACATAAATGTAAAGGAGGACAACAAACACAGACACAAGCACATAAATGTAAAGGAGAACAACAAACACAGACTCAAGCACATAAATGTAAAGGAGGACAACAAACACAGACACAAGCAAATAAATGTAAAGGACAACAAACACAGGCACAACCACATAAATGTAAAGGAGGACAACAAACACAGACAGAAGCACATAAATGTAAAGGAGAACAACAAACACAGACTCAAGCACATAAATGTAAAGGAGGACAACAAACACAGACACAAGCACATAAATATAAAGGACAACACAAACACAGACACACACATAAATGTAAAGGAGAACAACAAGGCAGACACAAGCACA